>NC_087219.1:49104118-49124118 GCF_015104395.2 Macrobrachium nipponense | reverse complement strand
CATATATATAGTTTTCTCAGATATTAATCCGAATCCCTTCACTATCAAGTTCTCTTAACCTTGGGAATAACTCTCTCTCTCTCTCTCTTTATGTTCTATATTCCAAATATATATATGTTATATATCTATATATATATATATATATATATATATATATATATATAATATATATATGTATATGAATACTTATCACATCGAACCGTTATTCATTTATATATCATTCGAGCTACAAATGTCCTTTAATATCTAAATTCGCTCTATCTCGGAATTGATATATTTTCATATATGTACCGAAGGGGAATTTTTTAGTTGATAATAATTTCATCCCCACATGGGATCGAACCACCGTCCAAGTGGAGGGGGAACGAAATCAGGACGGACACTGACGCTATCAATTCAGCCAACAGAGACGCTATAAGTTTATATCGATTCTGACCTTACAAATCAAAACACCCTCGACCTCGTGTTTTCGTAACTAGAATCGATATGAACCCCGTCTACCATGTTTAGCCAATTCGAGTGTTTTGACCCACGTAGCCTTGTTATGAATACTTATCACATCGAACCGTGATTCATTTATATATCATTCGAGCTACAAATGTCCTTTAATATCTAAATTCGCTCTACCTCGGAATTGATATATTTTCATATATGTACCGAAGGGGAATTTTTTAGTTGATAATAATTTCATCCCCACATGGGATCGAACCACCGTCCAAGTGGAGGGGAACGAAATCAGGGAGAGAGAGAGAGAGAGAGAGAGAGAGAGAGAGAGAGAGAGAGAGAGAGAGAGAGAGATTTTCCTAAATATTTTCTACTCATTTCCTAAATAAACGAGATAAAGTTGAGAAGACCTTCCGTTGTAAATCTACCGCGCTCATTAAGCTCAAGAAAAACGACTAAGAAAAGTACAGAGAGCGAGAGAGAGAGTAGGAGGGGAGAGAGAAGAAAGATGGGCACATTAACTCTGGCTAAAAGGAGAAAGAGTGAAATACGCTCACTTTCTTCTGTAGGGTTGAGAAATGAAAAGGGTGATGGTGTGAGGAGTTTTGGCGACTTTGAGATAACATAGTGTGGGAAACTTGGTTAGGTTTTGGGGTTAAAAAGGTTCAAAATTTATCTGAAGTAAATGGGCTTCAATTAGGAGAGACTGTCTCTTTTTGAATGTATATAAGAGTCCAAAACGATCACCTTTGTGGCTCAGTACTTTGCGTGTGTCAGTAATTTGTTACAACACTATTGTGAAAGCTTCCAGTATGCACCAAATCACTTTTTCCTGGAGAGAGAGAGAGAGAGAGAGAGAGAGAGAGAGAGAGAGAGAGAGAGAGAGAGAGGCAGGCGGGTGGGGGAAATTGTCATATAAATGGCCATAATGAGGTAGGTTAGATACCATTTGTATTTGAAAGAGAGAGAGAGAGAGAGAGAAGAGAGAGAGAGAGAGAGGAGAAAGGGGGGACGGGGTGCATGGGAAATTGTCATATAAATGGCTATATGAAGGAGGTTAAATACCATTTGTATATGAGAGAGAGACAGAGAGAGAGAGAGAGAGCGATGAGAGAGGGATGAGAGAGAGAGGCATTGTCATGTAAATGGCCATGATGGGGTAGGTTATAAACACCATTTGTATTTGAGAGAGAGAGAGAGAGAGAGAGAAATTATGATGTAAATGGTCATGATGAGTTAGGTTAAATACCATTTGTATTTGAGAGAGAGAGAGAGAGAGAGAGAGAGAGAGAAATTGTGATGTAAATGGTCATGATGAGTTAAATTCCATTTGCATTTGAGAGACTCTCTCTCTCTCTCTCTCTGCTGACTTCCTGCGCTATTTTCACCCTTCCCCAAAGAGCACAAAGGTACGATGAGGAAATCCTCCGTTTCAGATTTCCCGTTTTCTTACGTACGTCGCAAGAAAATGGAAAAAAAAAAATTTTATCTCCCAAAAAGTTCTTGGAATAAAAGAAATGCTCTCTGTCGTTCTGGCAAGGCCACTTAGGGAAAGAACGAAGGAAAATGATTTCGGGGAAAAGGGAAGGAAATATTGAGGGATTCGCTTCTCAGTTGAGAGGTAGAAGGGGTTTGCTGTGTATGTTTCACGAAGGGAAGAAATAAGTATATCTTGTTTAACCAGACCACTGAGCTGATTAACAACTCTCTTAGGGCTGGCCCTAGGGATTAGATATTTTTACGTGGCTAAGGCCCAGCTGGTTATCTAGCAACGGAACCTACAGCTTATCGCGGGATCCGAACCACATTTCATCTAGAAAGAATTTATAGTAGATATTTTTACGTGGCTAAGGACCAACTGGTTATCTAGCAACGGGACCTACAGCTTATTGTGGGATCCGAACCACATTACATCGAGAAATAATTTGGAGTAGATATTTTTACGTGGCTAAGGACCAACTGGTTATCTAGCAACGGAACCTACAGCTTATCGTGGGATCCGAACCACATTTCATCGAGAAAGAATTTGAAGTAGATATTTTTACGTGGCTAAGGACCAACTGGTTATCTAGCAACGGAACCTACAGCTTATCGTGGGATCCGAACCACATTTCATCGAGAAAGAATTTGGAGTAGATATTTTTACGTGGCTAAGGACCAACTGGTTATCTAGCAACGGAACCTACAGCTTATCGTGGGATCCGAACCACATTTCATCGAGAAAGAATTTGGAGTAGATATTTTTACGTGGCTAAGGACCAATTGGTTATCTAGCTACGGGACCTACAGCTTATTGTGGGATGCGAACCATATTTATCGAGAAATGAATTTCCAATCACCAGAAACAGATTCCTCTGATTCCAAGGTGGCACAGGGGGGAATCGAACTCGGGACTACCGAATCTGTAGGCGAGCACGTAAACCACTGCCCCAACGAGGAAGTATACTAGGGCACGGGAAAAGTAGGAAGAAATTACTGCATACAAGAAGGGAACAAGGAGAGGGGTTTGCCTCAAGTTAAGAACTTTGGTAATGAGAGACTTTCAAACCCGAAGTGTTATTGGCTGCGAGAACATGTCTGTTATCCTTTTCACAAGTTCTCCTAATTGAGAGTGAAAGTTGGTTTGGCGGACGACTTTTGATAGATCGAGGGAACTTATGGCAGACAACTTCAGAAATGATGAGGTTTTGGTTGGATCACTTAGAGAGAGAGAGAGAGAGAGAGAGAGAGAGAGAGAGAGAGAGAGAGAGAGAGGGGGTGGGGAATGACTAAAGCATATTCATCTTGCAGTGACTAATATATATTATATATATATATATATATATATATATATATATATATATATATATATATAAACAAACACGTATACTATACACTTACATACATGCATATATGTACATAATACACTTAGACTTGACGACATTCTAACTTCTGGCATAAATCTAACGTAAAACTATTGTTTGTAGAGTATATATGATTAAAAGACCCATAAAGATGCAAAATGGATTCAAAAGATAATATAAAAATCAATTCTAGCTCGAATTGGATTATGAATGAAGACCCTACGTAATGATAAGTAAAAATAACTTGACACTGGAGTGACACTGAAGAAGATTAAGGAAACCCAATTTTCTGAAAAGATGTGTGGGCCGTCAAGTTATAATTTCCTTTTATTGATAATAAAAGTAGTCCCATGGGCCACAGTGCTACTTATCTGAGCCCACCCCACTGCGTTATCAAGTGAGTGAATACAGTTCTTTCCTGTCTATTTCCATTTAGTATTTCGGACCCTGGTTTGTCCCCATCCTGGCCATTGTGAAATGGTTTAACGTAGACCATTTATTCTTGAGAAAAGATTTCCATGAAAATCTTTAGACCCTTATTATGGTCCCATCCTGGCCGGGGGGGTTATGATTATGTAAAGTTGTATCTGGATGATTTGAGGATGCTCATGTTGTACGTTTTGTCAATGCTGAATAAGTACTGTAGTTGTAGGGAAACTGAGTTTAAATTGAATCCACCCTATTTCCATTTTTTTTATTGTGAGGGTGTGGGGTAGTGGCATCAGTGCACCGCATATGATGCACTGTATACATTACTTAAGATTCTCTGCAGAGCCCCCTTCGGTTCCTAGCTGCGCCCCTTTCATGTATTTTACTGTACCTCCGTTCATATGCTCTTCCTTCCATCCTCCCCTCCCCTCTCCTGACAATAATTGATTCATGGAGCAACTGCGAGATTTTCATCCTGTGATGCCTTTCAAAACTCCATTACTCTCAATTTCCGTTTCATCGCTGAATGACCTCTGAGGTCCTAGTGCTTGGCCGTTGGCCTAGATTCCATTTTGTGTGACATTGTATATATTTATTTTTTAATTTGTGTTTATTTATTTTTTTTATTATCTCCTCTTGGCATGAGACATACCCACCAACTGAAGGGAATCCGAACCCCTTTACCAAGTTTGCTTTGTGACAAACTTGGCTGATATTGATCCATCGGTTCTGGAGAGGGAGGGAAATATGTGAAATGTGCACGCCAGGGATGAGGCTTTTGTGTATGAGTATGTGCATGACTGGGTAATATACACATTTTCCACGTATGAAGCTCATCCACGTATCAGTAGTTGAATTATTATTTTGACAGTGGAGATTTTGTTATTTTTATTTGGAACTGCTACTCTCTAATAGGGAAATTGCTGAATTCAAACACACACACACACACACACACACACGACGACAGACCAAAATACTTTTTGGTTATGTGAATTTGAAAAAAAAGGCCAAGTGAGCTACATAGAATGAAGGATATAAAATATATTTTCAACTTTGGTTGTGATTTCTTATTCAGTACTGAAAGTAATAGATTTGAGTTCCTATTCAGTAATATATAAAAAATGGCCAGTTTCTATCTTTATACTTCCCTCTCTTTTTACTGTTTTTTCTTAAATGAAAATCTATTGCAAACTCTCTCTCTCTCTCTCTCTCTCTCTCTCTCTCTCTCTCTCTCTCTCTCTCTCTCTCTCTCTCTCTCTCTCTACCCGTTTTTGAACGACATTTCGTTTTCAGGGGAGCCTTCAGGCAATGTTGCTGAATATTGTACAGGCTATTGGCAGTTCATCTTTGTCCAAAACTATGTCCTGGACAGGCTTTAGAATTTTCAGATATTGAATTCGACCATTTTTTTTATACCTTCTGCTACCATCTCTTTTTATTTTATACATATTTTTAATTTTTTTTTTTTTTTTTTTTTTTTTTTTGTTTTTTTTTTTTTTTTTTTCAAAGCGCAAGGCTTATAGGACGGTCAACCTTATATGCCCTTTTCTATCCCAAGGTTAGAAAAAATGCAATTAAGATTAAATGAAGTGTTGGCTTTAACCTTGATTGAAGGTAGTATACCTTTCTGTCAGGGAAAGCAAAAGTATGCGTAGGATGCCAAAGTTTGGCAAGAGGAGAAACGATACAGTAATTAAATGTTGTAATCTGAAGTGTGTCAATTTTGCATTGAAAATGACTAATGTTTAATGTTTATTTTTCCTATCGCTTATTTTTTACAAATTAATATATATATTTTATATATAATATAATATATAAATATATATATATTATATATATATATATTATATATACATACATACCCACACTTGCACATTGCACATCAATAATGTAAATTATATAACCCTTGATACAAGGTCGTAAATTCATGTTTAAATTACAAATGTTTTTAGATGTTCACTGACTATATATATATATATATATATTTATATATATATATATATATATATATATATATATATATATATATATAGTATATATATATATATATATATATATATATATATATTTATTTATTTTATAAAATATATATATTAACATTTAGATATATAATATAGTCAGTGAACATCTAAAAGATTTAATTTAATGGATTTACGATCTTGTATCAAGGGTTATATAATTTACATTATTGATGTGCAAGTAATTTTTCTTACTGACGTAAATTTTCCCAATTTTGCATCAATTTTAAGATGAATTTATGTGTAAGGTATCCTGGTGTCTCTGTTTATGGAACTTGAACGACCTTTGCTATTCAGTGCTGTTCACCGAAGATTGTTCTTATTTCGAGCCATTGGTACTAATTTTGATTAGTTGTACATTACATGTTATCTGTTTAACATTTGATTACTTTGTCATCGTCAGGAGAATTGAAAGTATACATTCATTACGTATTACAGCACTGTGTTGGTTACCATTTGTGGCAGACAATAAGTATTTTTGTTAAGGAACTTATGCTCTTGATTGCATAAGCATGTGTTTATTTATTTATTTGTTTGCTTGGCGTTTTTAGATCAAGTTAGTCAACACGGGCTCATGCTTATGACCAACTCTTATTTATTTGTGTATTTTTTAGGAAGTTGTATTTAGATAATTATGTTCTTAGAATTTTTGAGTAGATAAAAGAGGGGAAATGTTGGGGGGGAAAAGTAAGAGAAAACAATTGGAGGAGAGGGAAGAAGAATAAAGAGTGAAGATAGGACATAAGAGAAAAAGAAATTGTGAACAAGGGCGCGAAAGAAGCTGAGCAGATGAATGGGATAAGGATAAGGATTAGAACTAAAGAACTAAGAAGCAGGAAACTAGCAGATGTAGAAGAAAGAAGAGGAGATGGGGAGAATAATGACGGACGTAGGATTAAGCGATTGAAGAACATGAGCAGACGAAGACGGAAAGAGAATCAGGAGGAGGAGGAGATGGACGGCGATATGAAGAACAAGAAGACCTAATAGCAGATGAAAGTTTGCAACGAAAGGAAGGAGAGAGAGAGAGAGAAGATGGAGAGCGAGAGACCGAGAGGAAGAGAGTAGGAAGGCATGGGAGCTTATCTTATTTGTGTGACCTATCAGGCCAAACGGAGGCGCTTTATAGCTGCCGCTTAGGGACATAAACGGAGTTCCCCCAGCTTGGGGATGTCTGGGTAAGGGCGATTTTTTTTTATGTAGGGGGGAAAGGTTGGGAGGGGAGGGGTGAGTGGGAGGGGTTGGTCGTGTGAGGCCTAAATAAAAATAAGGAGGGAAAGAGTTTAGTTTATATAGGATAAATGGATTAGGTTTTAGATCTAAAGAGAATGACGGGGTTTGGGGGGGGGGGCGGGGGGCGGGTGTTGTATGGGGTGGTATTTATCATTATCGTAGAGGCTTATTTCACCCAGGATGGATTGGTCCCAGTTTTCGTGTAGGAGAGAGAGAAAAATATTTTGTTTTAATTTCATGTGGATTTATTTCACTTGAAATAAGGGCGATTTTCACAAATTCTCGTTGCATTTCATTTGTTTGTTTGTATGGTGTTTGTACGTTGCATGGAACCAGTGGTTTATTCAGCAACGGGACCAACGGCTTTACGTGACTTCCGAACCACGCCGAGAGTGAACTTCTATGACCAGAAATACACATCTCGCACTCCTCAATGAAATGGCCGAGAATCGAAGCCCGTGACCACCGAGGTGAGAAGCAAACAAACCCCAAACCAACCACGCCACTGAGGCGCTTGCATTTCATTAGATATAGGTTGCATTTAGCGAGCAAAATTATTTAATTTATATCCAAGTGTAGTTGATTAATATTTATTGGCTTTTCAGATTGCATTAACTGTATTTTATGAGGTGATTTTGTTTATTCATCATGGTGCATTCCAATAGAAATAGACTTAAAAGATCGAGGTCATTTAAAAAAGTAATTGTAAAGTATTTTCTTTTAAGTAAATTGGATTTGAATTATTACTTTAAAGTTCATTATGATGTATTTTATTTGAAAGGTATATCTGATAGATAATTATTTTCTATCTTGTATTTTAACGCGTAGCATGCAGACATCTATTGGATTTTGTGAGAAATAGCGAAGGAGATTTTTCTTTTCTCGTTGTAATCGCTTCTATTTAAGCAAGAAGGTGAATAGTATGCATTTTCGTATTGGTGGTGTTTCAGTTGCTATGGATTGGGTTTTAGTGTATGTATATATGTATGCATGTATGTACTATGCATGGGTAAGAGGGAATGACAGAGATAGAGAACCATGAGTCGTTTTATCGCAAAATGATAGTCCTGGTTATCAGTCCTGCCTCTTATTCAGCCTTTCGAGGTAAGAGCAGCATTGTTGCTGTTCGTATAGTATGTGCGTGCATACACACTTTATTGCTGTATGTCTCATCTCATTATTTCTTTGAGATGACAAAGGATTTGATGTGTGTGTGTGTTTTTATGTATATGTACAAACGTGTGTGTATATATATATATATATATACACATATATATATATTATACATATATATGTGATGTATATATATGCATATACACATATATATATATATATATATTATATATATATATATATATACACACTATATACACATATTCACATATACATATATATATAATGTTTCATTGTTACACAGGAACATTTTTTTTACAAGCAGCAGATTCTTAAACCTCGGAGATAAGTCTTCATCTTCTGTGAAAAGAAGGAGGGGGAGGGTTCCGAAATATATAATCAATCCAGTCTGATCTCCATGATCCTTGTTGCTAATTGAAACAACAGGAAGTACGAAATCCTTCAGACGACATGTGCTACCCCCCTTTTTGCTATGACTGGAAGTTGTGTAATTTTTATTTATTTATCTTTTTATTTTTGCGTAATTTTTATTTATTTAATTATTGAGATGGCTTTGTGTCTGCCCTCGGATCTAAAAAACTACTGAGGCTAGAGGGCTTCAAATTGTCAAGTTGGTCATTCACCCTCCAATCATCAAACATACCAAATTGCCGCCCTTTAGCTCCAGCAGTTTTTTATTTGTTCAAAGTTGAAGTTGTAGCCATGATCGTGCATCTGGCACTGCCATAGGTGCCAACAACGCAGGCCACCACCAGGCCATGTCTGAAAGGTTCATAGGTCGCAAATGAGAGTTTCATGGGCTGTGGCTGAGACTCTCATACAGTATTGTACGCTGTATGGAAAACTCTATTGCGCCGAAGATACTTCTTCGGCGCATTTTTTACCATACTCTGTTTTTTTTCCATCTGTACATCCGCCTGTGGTGGTTGTGCATGGTAACACTGCGTTCCGGCTTTGAATAATATCCTATTTCGAATATTAACGGTGTAATTCGCTTGCAGTAAATTATTTAACACTTTTCAGTTTCAAATGTACACCCAGATATCCTTTTATTTACCTAAAACTTACAAATAGCGTAACTATCTAAAGCCCGGGAGCAGTGTTTACCATGCGTGACCACCACAGCGGATGGACAGATGGAAAAAAAACAAAGAGTATAGTGTTTTAAGGACAAGGCTTTATCAGCTTATTGTGGGATCCAAACCACACCGAGAAGTGGATTTCTGTCACCATAAATAAATTCCTCCTATTCCTTGTTGGCAGAGCAGGGAATCGAACCCGGAACCTGAGATCGGTAGTCGATCACGTAACCAACTCGTCCAACGAGCAACTCAAGGTATCATGTGCCATGCTCTGGATTCCACCAAAGTTCGATGTTTTGATTTGGACGTAGCTGGTTTCTTTTGAACGTGTAGGATTTTTGGTGACTTGGATGTTATCAAAGTATTTAATTTGCATATTAAATTTCATGCTTTATTTGTTTAAATAGAACTGTGCATTATATTGGTACGGACCATTGGTGGTACGATAAGCTAAATCAAACAACTGTCAGAGGCCATCAGAAGCCGTCAGCGCAAACATCGTTTTATCTTCCGTGGGGCAGGGCCAAGGAGTTCAAGTGGTGGTAGCATGTATGAGATATATATACTATATCTATATACATATATATATATATATATATATCTATATATATACTATATATGTATATAAGCAGATGCCACGAAGGAAAAAATGAAGCAACTGTCCTTTACTTAAAGTAGACCATACAAAAATCTGTTCTTATCGAAAGGCCTAGTATATAGCAACCATCTCGTTCGTTCAATTTTTTCTTTCGTGGCATTTGCCTTTATTATATATATACGTGATAAGTATATATATATATATATATATATATATATATATAGATATATATATATAATATATATATTATATATAATCTTCCGAAATGGGTAGCCTGTATTTGTGAAATTTAGGTTGAACCAGCTTTGCCCCCAAAAATCATGGGCAACTCGATTGAAAAAAAGCACAAAATATTATTATTATTATTAATTATTATATATATATATAATATATATATATATATATATATATATATATATATATATATATGTGTGTGTGTGTGTGTGTGTGTATATATGTATGCATAAACATACATACACAGCACGAAGAGACGGAATGAGTCTGAGAATGCAATTGTAACTCTGATGGAAATAATTAACAGTTGAAAGAAAGTTCTTTCTCTCCCTTTCTGCCTATTCGTCATCATCATCATCATCATCATGGCGCCTTCCTCCCTCGGTCGCTCCTATCTACCTTTTCGTTATCATCATCATCATCATCATGGAGACTTCTTCCCTCTTTCGCTCATTCTTGACGTGAGACGTATCGCCTCCCGTTACTGCTATCTCTTTCCACCTAGACTTAGTGGAGCGGGCCCCGCGGTGAGAGAGTCGGAAAATAGAGGTTGATCGTTATGAGACCGTTGGTCTAGGCATTGTTGCCTTTGGCTATTTCTTATTAATTTTGCTAAGTGCTCCTTTTGTTTGCCGGATGCCATTTTGCTCTCTCTCTCTCTCTCTCTCTTCTCTCTCTCTCTCTCTCTCTCTCTCTCTATGTCCTTATATATACTTCATGTGTGTGTAGGTGTATAATATTAATATATATTATATAATATATATATATATATATATATTACAACTCAATATTATATTTTATATATACATATATACTTTATGTTTGCTGTAGTTATATATGTGCATATATATATATATATATATATATATATATATATATATATATATATACACTATATATTGTATATATACATATATACTTTATGTTTGTGTATATATATGTTGCATATATATGTATGTATATGTATAATACTCTGTTTAGAACCAATAAAAGGCTTTATGACTGAATCAGAGGTTGTGTTAGAATATGCAAATGGGAGAGTGACTGGTTTGGTGTAAAAGTTGGTTTGAGGGGAGTTCTGTGCTGTTGTTGAAATTTGTGCAGTCCTGAGCATTTCCTAGAAGAGTGGATCGTCTAGGCTAAGGTGTATGGTGAAGGATACTTCACACTAGTGATCCAAAATGTTACAGCTAAAATGGTATTGATGCAAAATTGTTAAAGCCAAAATTATGCTTCTTCATCGTGTGCTATTTCGCAACGTGTGTAAGTAGCCCTCCTACTGCCGGGGTGGGAGATAGCTGAAGATTAAATGTGCGCTGTGTAAATTTTGAATGTGTGCGTATGCGCGCGCGCGTGTGTGTTAGTGTGGGGTAAATTACGGTTTGATTACTGTACAATCCGATAGGCTGAATTAGCGAATCCAAGTGATCTAATTAATAGATCAGTTTCTATGGGAAGCAAGTCAGTCGAACCACGGTCGATATTTGGAGCCACGCTCAGAATATAATCATTTCTATCTGCTAACAGACAGACTTGCAGGCGACCAAAAGGGATTGAAACCGCTGCCTCCTTGGGCAATAAAAAGATACAGTGGAGAACGGGCGGCCAAGGATGGCAGGCCTAAGATTTTATATATATATATATAACGCGACGAGGTGGGGCGGGGAAGTGAAAAATGTAGGATGTGTGTAGGAAATGGAATAGGTTAGTATGTGTGAGGGAAATACCCGTAGATATACTGGAATAGAGATATGCCGGTAATGGGATAGCTATGTCAGTGTGGGAAATATAGGAAGTGTGCTGATACAGGAATTGGGGGATGTATACTCAACGGAGGTCTGATGCCAACTGAGTAGTTTTTGAGCGAAAGTGTTGCCGTTTGAATGGGCATATGTAGGTGGCATTATTGATACGGAAAGTATTGCGTCAACAATTTTGAGTGGTGTAGGAACTCCCATAAAGTGTAACGACTCCACAACTATTCGTCATCCTTATGAAAGGAGCTTGAGGTGTAGAGGAAGGATATTTGATGTGACGAATGATAAAAAATGGTTTGAGACTTTGAATTAATAGATGTTTGCAGATGATGCAGCACTGATTGGTAATAGTGAGCAGGAAATGCATCTAATGATAAAAGACTTTGAAAGTATTCACGAGAAGAGCGACTGTTAATAAATGTGAGTGAGAGTAAGGTTATGAGGGCAAATGGAAACTTAATGATGGCTGTAAGTACGGAATGCAGAAAACTGGAAGTGGTGGGTTCGCATAGATAATTGGGAGTAAATGTAACCGATAACACTAGGATGATAGAAAAGTAGAAGCAAAGGATAGATGAAGCAAGAAGGATAACTGGAATTAAGAATGCAAAAAGACTGGAGTGTCTATGGAAACCTATATGGAAATGTATGAAGAGGTTGTTGAACCAAATTTCCTTTTATGGTAGTGACGCTTAGTTGTGGGACGAGAACGAAAGAAAATTTTATTAAACTATTTACAATATGTATGCAAAAAATTAATAAAAGCTTTGAAGGCTTGCAGCATCCTTTCAAATAATGAAAGGTCAATGTATATGCGTATGCAAGAGAATTTTTGGTCAATGCCAGATGGTTGTCGTACTTAATATATATATATATATATATATATATATATATATATATATATATATATATATATATATATATATATACACGCACACATGCGCGCACTTATATACTGTACACAGAAGATTGGGGTTACTAGTCCTGATACTTCTTTCTTCTGGGTGTTACTTAACACAGTCGAAAGTACAATGGATTTTCAGGAAGTGATCATATAAGGTTTCCTTCCCGTTCGGGACCGTTGATATGGCAAAGCTGGAATGATGCACGAACAAATATACATACTATCACGCGCACACACAGAAATACATATATAAACAGAAATATGATATATATATATATAAAAAAAAAATATATATATTATATATATATATATATATATATATATATAGTTGTGTGTTTTTATACTTTTGTTTTTTTAATAAAAAAAACCGTAGAGAGAGAGAGAGAATCCACAACAGACATGACCCACTTATACATCAGCGGCAGCATTTGTGCATGGACCGTCAATGCCGCCATTGTCACGGTTTCAAAAGGCCTGATGAAAGTCGGGAGAAGCGACCAGTCGTTTTTTTTTTTTTTTTTTTTTTTTTTTTTTTGTGCGACGTCTTATTTATTTTGAAGAAGAGAACTCTGTTCATCGCCATCTCCTGATTGCCCTCAGCGATAACGTTGATGGTATATGAGCGTAGGCAATCCTTCTCGCTCTTGTGGTTCGCGACAAAGGAAATTGACGTCAGGAACAGGTCGGGGGTTGGGTTGAGAGGGAGAGAATAAATGAGGAATGGTTCTAGGAACCCGGGTTGGATGACGGTAATTATGTCAAGGTCCTTTGCTTTGTATTATCATGCAGTGGAATTTATTCTGACATAATATCTCTCTCTCTCTCTCTCTCTCTCTCTCTCTCTCTCTCTCTCAACCCGGGTTGGATGACGGTAATCATGTCAAAGTCCTTTGCTTTGTATATCATGCAGTGGTATTTATTCTGACTCTCTCTCTCTCTCTCTCTCTCTCTCTCTCTCTCTCTCTCTCTCTCTCAACCCGGGTTGGATGACGGTAATAATGTCAAGTCCTATGCTTTGTATTATCATGCAGTGGTATTTATTCGGACATAATATCTCTCTCTCTCTCTCTCTCTCTCTCTCTCTCTCTCTCTCTCTCTCTCTCTCTCCTTAGGCCAGCAGAGGCACGGTGTGTTGAGCGTAACATTCCCCAAACGCCCAGACGTTTTTCATAATTCTGTGTTGCTGAGACTGAGAGAGAGAGAGAGAGAGAGAGAGAGAGAGAGAGAGAGAGAGAGAGAGAGAGAGAGAGAGCTCCCGCTTGTGAGTTAGAAACAAAAGTGTGGATCACATTGGCGAAGAAAATTGACAATCGCTGAATTGGAAATCGGCAATAATTTTATTCATTATTTACTGTAAAGAACAAAGGTTCATAGGCTGGTTGAAATGACAGAAGTTAATGGGACGATCAAACTAATACCAATTTCTAACCTGAACGCAAAGAAAAGAGGAAAAATGGGAAGAAGGAGATGCTTAATGACGAAGAAAACTATTAATTTACCACTGAAAGAAAGGTCACAGAGTAAAAAAGATAAAAATGATGTACAAGAAATAAATGTTCATTACAAGATGGCCGTAAGGATGGAGGCAATTACTTAATCTATTTGCTTGACGTTGTGGTGTCAGTGCGTAAGAACTTGTGTTTGATTCTTGGCAGAGGCTAGATTATGTAATAACCCGGCATTATCAGTATTATGTCGTCTAACAGGACGACTGAGTCACATTTTTAAGAATTATCGTTTTCAAAAAACATGGTTATAAATTAACCCTGTAGGGGGGAAGCAGTGCCTTCAGTATACCTCACGTGGTTCACTGTAGGCATTACTAAAGGGTATTTGCAGCTTCCGTTTGGCTCCTTGCTGCATCAGCTCATTTATCGTTTTACCTCCATTCTCGCCTCCTTTCTTGACTTAGGTTGTTGTGGCGCCATTGTACATTTTTGTATCTGTCAATCAATCAATCAATCGCTTCCTTTCTTTGTGCTGTGTCAATAATTCTAACTGTTGCGGTTTTTCCCCAAGTTTCACCTTTAGACCCTTTTACTTTTTTCCCTGTTTTTTATGGATCTCTTTATCTTGCTATCCAACTGCTCCAAGTCACTCGCTCTTTTCACTGCCTTAAGTGCTAGATGGCCGAAATCCCCTCCCCAGTGTTTGGCTCGACAGCCTAAATTTCAGAAACCAATCTATCTTTGACACATCAAACCCTGTAACTTTGATTCCAAGAAAAGAGAACAATATACTCACGTTGGCGTTTCCTCCCTAAGAGCTCCGTAGTCGGTCTGGAAAAAGGGTCGCCTCCCTCAGAACAGACTCCCTGTTGGGCGAGAGAAAACGATGGCTTCGTTAATAACCCGGTGGGAAATTGTGAATGGGTGTAGGGAGGGATTCAATTTGTCATTTCCGTTGTATCTCTTCAGTGTTTTCATGATGGAGTGGAGGAAGAAGAAGAAGAAGAAAAAAAGACGGATTGTCTAGAGAGAGAGAGGAAAGGGAGATCTAGTCGTTGTGTGGTTTTTGACCTCTCTCTCTCTCTCTCTCTCTCTCTCTCTCTCTCTCTCTCTCTATATATATATATATATATATAATATATATATATATATATATATATATGTATTTATGTATACACGGTATAATCATCATCACACTGACAAGGCATGTACATATCTGTGGCTTTTATTCGCGCCACACACCACACACACGCACACACACATATATATAATATATAATATATATATACTATACACTTATATCCACTTTCGAGTTGTTCTCCAAGTATATTTGAATGAGGCTGTTATCCAGTCACCATCGTCAATCCACTTGTGATCTAAACTCCAAATATATTATGTAAATATATATAATGTTTATTTAGTTATATATATCAATAGGTCAGCGGAGGCACAATAAATACCTCTGTTTTTTTCCTGTATTTAGGAAAATGTGCTTAACTTAACCTCCCCTCCCAGGGGTACGCTACTTGCTGGTGAGAGAGAGAGAGAGAGAGAGAGAGAGAGAGAGAGAGAGAGGATGTATTCGTAACAGGAGACAGTGAGAACATGTGCTTTTATTTATATTGACTCCACACATTAGAATTATTTAAAACTGTCATTACTTCAGTTTCGGAACGAATTAAGTACAAATAACTCGAACTATCATAGCCCGAAATAACTTTATTTTTTGCTTTTTGTTTTTTGAAGTTTAACAGCGACTGGGAACTATATTGAGAGTCTCGATAGAGAGGTAAACGTCTGCCTTTGTTCAAGTCCTGATGAAAAGGTAAACAAAGTATTCGAATGAATGTTCCAATGGCTTTTCAAAATTTTCCCGAGAAAGGAAAATGAATAGCAGGTAACCGCTGTGAATCATCATCAAAGGTGTTATGTTAGGAGGCCTCTTGTCAGCTGTCATTCTGCCCAACATTCGGCCTCCTCCTCTCCGACATTCATAGTTTATAGTTTTTTTTAGATAAATTTTCTCCTTGTATTTTAATATTTGACTTAAATTTTTTCTGTTTCTTTATTAATTTGTTAATTTATTTGTTCATTTCAATAAGTGATCTCTTCTTTCTCTATTTCCCATTACCTTCTGTTACTTCTTTCGAATGAGCCAAATATTCTTTGGAAGGTTGAATTTTAAGTCATTGGTCTCTGTAGGCTTGTTCCGTATGAATATTCTTCCTGTCAACCACATTGGGACTCATTACAACTAACGGGAGGCTCCTAAGGACTATGTTTAACAGTAACTCCGTTTCAAAGACCATAATTTTTAATTTCGTCCAGAAAAGTTCTCACGAAACTGTACCAAATACTGTGAGTGAAGCTCATGAGGAATTTATTCACTGAAAAATAGGAGACGAATAACTGCTGAAAAGTATTTTGTAAATGGAATACTTTGAGGATTTCAAAGTTCCGAGAATGAGGAAATAAGAATCAACAACACGAGTACCGTATTTCGTAGTACTTCAAAGAATCCAATTTAAATTATTCTTTTTATCGTGCATTTTTTTATTTATATTTCTGATCAAAGAGTACGCTTCATTAGGTCTCTCTCTCTCTCTCTCTCTCTCTCTCTCTCTCTCTCTCTCTCTCTCTCTCTCTCTCTCTCTCATGCCTAGCATGCTTAATGGAACATTAATTTATTCATACTTTGTTTAATTTGTACAATGTTTATTTTTTGCAAATTACCATTGATAGAAGATGCATAAAGGTACCTCTCTGCATTTCTGAATAAGAGTAAAGAAATTAATTTTTTCCTGCTTTTATTGGTAATTTTTACCACGAATTTACTTCAGGTGTTAGAATTTTATATATATATAATTATATATATATATATATATTACTATATATTTATATACATATATATATATATATAATATTATATATATATATATTATATATATATATATATATATATATATATATGTGTGTGTGTGTGTGTGTTAGTGTGTGTGTGTGTGTAAAAGTGTAAGAGGAAAAGAGAGAGCACGTGCTGGAATTAATTATATTTGTTTATCCATCACATTTCGCAGTCTTTTTCCATCCATCTTTTCCCCTGGCATGTCTTATCAGTGAGTGATTGAAGGAGAGAGAGAGAGAGAGAGAGAGAGAGAGAGAGAGAGAGAGAGAGAGAGAGAGAGAGTTTACTCCTCCAGAGCTATCGGTTGTGGTGCGATTTATCTCAAGTGCTGAAAGTTGGGAAGCCAAGTATTGCGCTCGACTTTGCGTATATATAATTGTGTTTGTTTGTGTGTATGTACGTCAATCTTTTCGTCAAGAATGTCTCAAATGCTTTCTCCACTTATCACTCCTGCCCCCGTTCTCTCTGCGTTTTCAGAGCCACCTTTTGGTTTGTCTTACATAATATTTTAAATCTTTGTATCGTAATTATTGTCTTAATTTATCTGCATGCATTTGTTTTATTTGCCGCCCTTTCTTTCTTTTTCTTCACAATTGCGTTTTTTTTTTTTTTTTTTTTTTTTTTTTTTTTTTTTTTTTGTAGAAGGTTGGCTAGACAAGCAGGTGGCCTTATCAAAACTAATTTTTTAAAAGAATTATTAAATCTTTAATCAGTATTTTAATAAGCTGTCCACTTCCATTAGATTGGAATCTTTTAACAGCTTTCGTACCCTTCATATCTTTAAGCAGTCTCTTCCTAACGCGTTTATTTACTAAAACTCTTAACCTGAGAATTGCCTCCTTTTAAGTTGTTATTCCTTGATAAACTACATTAAGGTACCTTTAATTTCTCTTAGTATATATTGACAATTTTTAATGGCCATATGCATTTCATTATCAAAATCGTTTTTATCATAATATTTAAAGTTTCATACAAAACCCCCCTCTTTTAAACGGTTCTCATAATCTCCCCTTGATAAAGCTAATTCACTTCATAGGCTACTGTTTACGAAGCCGCTCCCATTAAGCTGTTCATTTTTGAAACCTGCCTTCATTATCCTGATTAATTTATAAAGTTAGCTCCTCGATTCCGCCTTCTTGAAAACTCCTTCATCACTCTTAATTCATTCCTTGAAGCCGCCTACCCCACCAATCAACCCCACAAGAAGGAAGGCTGTGATGTATCCTGGCCCCCCTTGATAAACAGGAACGGTTCTCTCCTGTGCAGTTTCCAAATGGCCTCTCAAGAGATACACGTGTTTGTGTCATTCAATATCAGACCTCTTGAAGGTCTTACCCGTTTCCTCTTTCGCGTTTCAGTACCGCGTCTTGTGTGCAAGGGAGAAACAGAGACGGCTTGGGAGGAGAAAGGGGGGTGGTGGGGGTGGGGGGGGGGGGGATGGGGGGGGGAGGTGCAAAGGGCCAAGGAGCTGGTATTGTGGTATTGGGGTAGATCTGGAATTGGCAGAGGGGATTGTTGGTAGGTTGGGGATGTTGAAGGAGGGGAAGGAATTGGTGGAGATGGCGTGGTGGTGGTTGTGTTGGAAAGGATGTACCTAGAGGAAACGAAAGAGAGAATGGGATCGGAGGAAGAAGTAGTGGTTGTGATAAGGAGAGGAGGCAAGAGTAGGAGGAGGATGAAGAGGAGGAGGAAGAAAGAAAGAATGGAGTAAGAGGAGTTGGTGTGAAGAAAAGCCTGAGGAAGGAGGTGGAGGGGATGGTGATCGTGGGCGAGGAGGAAGAGAGAAGGAATGGAATGATGGGGAAAGGGAAAAGTAGAAGAATGAGGAAAGAATATGTTAAAGAGAAAGGGAATAGAGTAAAGAAGAGGGTTAAGGCTGAGAGGCGAAGGCAGCGGATAGATTAGTGGCTGAAGGATCAGTGTCTTTAAAATGTAGTAGGTCAAAGGTCAAGGAATTCTCCGACAGCCTCCTGCCTCTCTCTCTCTCTCTCTCTCTCTCTCTCTCTCTCTCTCATCTCTCTGTGTAGTTTTTGACGCCAATAAGTCTGTCGTTCATTCTCTCCCTCTTGCAGCTGGCTGGGGCTCATGTTTCGCTCCAATGGTTGAGTAAGAGCTGTGTGAGTGTGATTTCTCTCTCGATGAAAAAAAAAACAAAATTAACAAAAAAATTAAAGTCTACTAAAACTATAAAAAAAAAAAAAGTCTACTTATATTGACTCAAGTATTGAATTGAGTACTTGGTCGTTTAGTTTACCTTGTGTGAGCAGCATGGGTAAGGGGAAGGAGAGAAATAAAAAAAAGAAGATAAATTTGAGTGCCCAGTAATCTATCACAGTGGTTGCCGTCAATGCTAATTAAAAAATGGGAACGGTCTCCCCTGAAGCAGCCACATCCGAACCGGGTATCCGATCGGGGGCCTTTTATAGCCCTTTCTCTCTCTCTCTATCCTTTATCCATCTCTCTCTCACTCTCGCTCTCTCTCTCTCTCTCTCTATATATATATATATATATATATATATATATATATATATATATACACACCACACACACACACACACACATATATATATATTATATATATTTTAATATAAATATTTATATATATATACTTTATATATATATATATATATATATATATATATACATATATATATATATATATATATATACAGAGAGAGAGAGAGAGATTGGTTCCCAGAATGGTAATCTCAAGGTTCCATGAAAATCTGTCGAAATGTGGTTTCCATTCGTATGCATTTCTCCTTCTTAGCATTGACATTTCACAATGGACTAACCGCCAATTACTTCATTCACATCTATATGCCAACGTGAATTTTCCGACACGGAACTGAACTTTTAGGAAATGCTAGGAACCCCTTGATCACTCATTCCTCTCCTGAGCCAAGGTTGTTCTAGGTTGGTTGTTACACCAACACCATTAAAATATTGAGGTATATTTACTGACGTCGTC
>NC_087219.1:49089118-49099118 GCF_015104395.2 Macrobrachium nipponense | reverse complement strand
GGTTTCCTCGTTATCCCGGTTGGATAGAGATTTGTTTGGAATAAGGGAGGTTTGTCGTTAAGGGTAGTCAGACAGCTGAAATGATTGATTTTATTGGCCATAATTAGTCTATACTTAATAGTGTTCTATTGGTTTTCAGAGCTTGTGTTAACTCTCGACGCTGGCGGCAGACCTTTTGTTATTTTACTGGCAACTTGATACCAGTATTAAATTCACACTTACTTTCATAGTTTAAAGTCTTCAGTGTGATTCCCTTTTGCTCGCTCCGAAACCTGTGAGAACACTTGATATTTCGCTGGTAACTCGTTTTCCCCTCAGCCCATAATTTTCAAACCTAATAACAATAACTAACCGGACAGCTACTAACTTCAAATCTCCGAAAAGTAATATCAAAGAGAGTAACTTTTGCTCTTTCATCTTCTCTCCGGTTTGTTTCGGAGATCTGATTCCTTCTCTTACCCATCGCTCCTCCCTTCCTACCTGCCCCTCCATCGCCGCTATCATCTTCTCTCCCTTCCTCCTCCTCCTCCTTCCTCCTCCTCCTCCTCCTCCTCCTCCTCCTACCTCCTCCCCCTCCTCATCCTCCAACCCCCCCCCCAAACCGAAACTTGGATGACATGTTGAATTACTTTTGGCGCCGGACCGAAATTCAATTCTCGGAAATATCTACCGAAACTTTGCTCCAGAGGAGAGATCTGGCTGTTTGTGTGGCTAATATATTTTTTTCTTCGTATTCATTTTGGTGATGACTTTTGTTTATTTATTAATTCTGTCTGTATTTCATCGATATTTGTTGCTAGTGGCTTCCATTAAGGTAATCAAATATGGCTAGTTCCGTAGTCTTGCCCCCTGATCCCAACTCCTTGACGAGGTGGGGGGCTTAGGGATCCACTGTAGAGAGAGTATGCCCCTGTATGCCTACTCTCTCTGCTGTAGATCCAACTGAACATTGGGACCTTTCACTCCTTTACTCCTCCTCTAAATTTTCCCTCTTCCCTCCTTCTTCTTTCGTTGACGACCTTGGCGTGGTTTTGGAGTATTGAATTGACCGCTCTTTTAACTTGATGGAGGGTGGAGTTGGACGGCATGCCACTCCACCCGTAAAACTAGAGTACCTGACGTGGTCGAGCGAGGGGAAATTTTTATGTCAAGCCATGCCCACAGTGCTGGGTCCGATCTCATGGGACTGACGACCCTTAAGGCACTGTGGGTATGGCGTATATCCAGGTGAGTGTCCCAGGGCAGTTACCGCAGCGTAACAGTATTGCTCCTCCCCCAGTTGGGCCTCCTTGGTGAGAGGGATCTCATCCTGGACGAAATATTTAAACTTTATATATATGGAAACAAAAACAAAAACCCCTACGACTTCTGGCATGGCAATGGACTGTTCTAAGGAAAAACCCAGGTAATGAACAGGCTGGTATTAAAACTTTAATACCATACAAGCCACAAAGAAAAAGCAAATTTAGAATTGACCCAACCTTGACTCACTTCGACTCCCTCTTTGGGAGTGGAAGTTGGTCAAGGTTCTTGACTTTGGAAACTGACAGAAAAATATCAGCATTAAGATTGGAAAATTATTTGTTAAGTAGGCACCCAACCTCAGAAATGTCATTTAGACAAATAAAAGAACAGGAGTGGTTAATAGAAACCACTACAAAAAATCAGTCTGAAAATTATTTAACCATAAAGAACATAGACAATATAAAAGTAACGATAAGAAAGCACGACAATATGAACAGTGTACAGGGTACTGTAGTACTTCCTAAAAGTGAAGAGCCAATAGAGAAAAATATTTTGCTGGATTCCCTTAAAAAAAGGTACAACAATGTACAAGAGTGTGAAGTATACAATATAACCAGTAGAACACAGTAATGAAAAGACATTGAAAATAGCAAAAATAAAATTTGAAGGCCAAGAATTGCCTTTCAAATTAAAATCATGGGCCAAAATAGAGAACTGAGACCTTATGTTCCAAACCTCTACAGTGCCAAAACTGCAGTAAATATGGGCATACATGGAAAAATTGCAGAAATATATCAATTTGTGCGTATTGTGGATCTGACAAACATACCACGCAGTGGAAGTGTGGTGAACCAAAATGTGTAAACTGTGGCCAAAATCACCATGCTCAGGTCTAAGGAGTGTATGTACGATATATACAATACAGAACTGAAATTACATCAGGAGAGATCAGGAATGCCAATAAGAGAAGCCAAACTAGAGTGAGAGTTAGAGGAATGCATGATCCCGCTAGGAAGCAAATGTTCTCTGCTGCAATGAGCTCAAAGAATGAAACAAAAATGGAAGCAAATAACAAACCCCCAATAGATAAATCAGAAGGAAAATAACTTTACAAGAAACTAATATAGCAAGAAATCAAGATACTTGTGCAACTGTGTGTTCAAATTCATTTGAGATATTGGAGGAAATGGAAACACATGAGAATAATACATCCATAACTGAAATATTACAAGACAATTATAATGAGCTGGAAGCTAAAGATAAAAAGAGGCCTTTAGAGAGAACTCCACCCAAAACCAAAAGCCAACAATTATTAGAGAGGTATCAGTTAAAGTAAAGACCAAAGATCCACAAAAAGTCACAGACAAGAAAATAAGAACATACCCTTGTCTCCTAAAGTAATAATAAAAGAATTGGATGGAAATACCCAGAACAATAAAGAAATAATAGAGGAGAACACATAGACAAAAATGAGTATGTGAAGGGAGAAGAGATTACTCCCTCACCAGTAATTGGTGCACTAAAAAGTGAATGAAAAAAGGACACATAAGAACACATGTGGATGTAATGAATGTTTCATCGAATTATGCAACAAAAACAGAAATATAACAAAAAAGAGAGTTTAACAAACACTATACGAAATTTTATAAAATATAGAAATAAAGAAACCACTAGTCTAGAGACTCACAAAAAAGGCTGTATGTGCATTGGACACCTAGTGTCCTATAAGGAAAAGCAAATAAATGTTGTAACTAAAATTAGAAAAAAATGCAACTAGATAAACCACAAAAAGAAAGTAATGCTTGAACACTCTTAACATAATATTTTCAATCATTATATAATACAATGGAACTAAATGGTCTCCAGACCAGATTACATTTGGGAGAATTACAACGCTTACTGAAAGAATACGAACCAATGATGATATGTTACAACATGTCAATAAAAACAGTATCAACAATTGGTAAATATACCTTAGTATCTACATCTAGAGAAGAAGAAGGAAATTTAGGTACTGCTATATATGTACATAACAAAGTATGTTATGACAAGGTACCTGTAAACTTTGCTGACTTGCAAATATCGAGCATCAAAATACGAATAAAAAAACTATAATTATGTTATTTATAACATATACAACCAACCTAACAAAAATTACGACATAGAAAAACTTAAGGATTTGTTGGCAATGCCAGAGAACCTACATTGATAGTAGGGGATTTTATTTTTAATGCTCACCAACCGATATGGGACTGTAACTGTACAATCTCAAATAGAGCAGGGAGTAAAATTGAAGAGTTCATGGAGTCAAACGACATGTGCTGTATAAATGATGACGAAATTAGTACATATTTTTCAAAACACATGGAACATTTTCTTCAGTAGACCTAACTCTTTGTACAACAAATATAATTGACAAAATAGATTGGAAATATAGTTGATGATTTGCACACCAGTGATCATTTCCCAATATTAATATCATTATTACATAATAATCCTGCAAAACATGTTCCTCACTATAACATTAATAAAGCAGATTGGGAAAAATATGAAATGCACACCAGAAATATCCAACCATTTGAATATTTAAAAGACCATAATGAAACTAAACAAAATTCTTGTTGACCTTCATTAAAAAGGTGCTGATCAAAAAAAAAAAAAAAAAAAAAAAAAAAAAAAAAAAAAAAAAGGGGGGCAATACCAAATAAAGTCAAAGCCCCATCCACAAAGCACAAACGTCCATGGTGGTCTGATAAACTGACAGACTTAATTAAAGTAAAACCACTCAATAGGGAGACGACTAGATAATTTAAATAGAACGTTCAGTAAAATAAATAAAACATTAACCAATATTAGAAGGAACTTTAACAAAAACTTACTATAATATTACTAGAAAATTGATACATTAAAGCCTATATACAACAAAATATCTGCAAAATTTAAAAAGGAAGTAATTCAAGGAAGAATAATTTCATGGAGGAAATATGTATCAGATCTCTCTAATAATACTCCCATACAAAAATATGGGAAAAATTCAGAAAAATAAATGGTACTCAAGTTAAACCACCTAGACATGCATATTGAAAGATGGAAAAAGAATACTTGATCCAAAAGAAATAAGTAATATAATAGGAGAAAACTTAGCAAATGTAAGTAGCGATAAAAATTTAGATGAACACTTCCGCACAAAGAAAAATAATGAAGAACTAATAACAATAAATTTCGAAACACAAGAAGATATATATTATAATAGAAAATTTAATATGGAAGAGTTGGAATATGCTCTCTTGAATAGCAATAAATCTGCTCCTGGAGGTGACAATATTTGTTTGCTTTGAGATGATCGACCACTTAGCACCTATGGCAAAGTCATACTTATTACAAGTTTTAATAATCATTTATGGCTTCAGAATCTATTTCCTGATGAATGGCGTAAAGCCATAATAATTCCTATCCCCAAACCTGGAAAGGATCCAAGCAATGTTAATAATTACAGACCAATATCTTTAACAAGTTGCTTATGCAAATTACTTGAAAAAATGGTAAATGCTAGACTAACATGGCACATTCGAGAAAACAAAATTTTAACTTCCACTCAATTTGGGTCACAGTGTAACAGGTCTACATTAGATTCTCTTTCTATCCTAGAAGACCATATACGCAGAGGATTTGAACGAAAACAGATAACTGTAGCAGTCTTTATGACATAGAAAAGGCTTATGACACTACATGGAGGTATCCTATATTGAAGACATTACAAAACAACACGTTTGTGGACATTTACCCATGTTCATCCAAAGTTTTCCTAACAAATCGAAGTTTTCAGGTGAAAATTGATGATGCTTTGTCTAGAAACATTCCCACTTGAAAATGGTGTTCCACAAGGAAGTGTCCTAGTGGCACACTATTTACCCTAGCAATTAATGAAATTAGTAAAAATCTACCCACCGGAATTAAACAAAAGCAACCTTTATATGGATGATTTTGCCATATATTATTCAGCATCTCGCATTAAACATGCAGAGCGCATCATTAACAAATCTATAATAAAAATAGATGAATGGACCTCATCTGTAGGATTTAGATTGTCCATAAATAAGACTCAAGCAGTTATATTTTATAAAGATAAGAGATGGAAGAACAAAGGTGAAGAAATAGATTTGAAATCAGAATCAAAGCATACAAATAACCGCCAAACTGCAAAATTTTTAGGATTAGTATTTGATACTCATTTGAACTGGAACGCCCACATAACATATGTGAAATCAAAATGTAAAAGAGCATTGAATCTAATTAGAAAATTATCAAACACTAATTGGGGAGCTGATAGACAAACCCTTACATTACTATATAAAGCAACAGTGCTGTCTATCATTGACTACGGAAGTGAAATATACAGCTCAGCTTCAAACGCAATACTGAAAATGTTGGACCCAGTTCATAATGAAGGACTTCGAATATGTACAGGAGCTTTTAAATCGTCACCAACCTCTTCTTTACAGGTTGAATGTGGTGAACTACCTCTCTCTCTCCATAGAGAGTTAGTAACGATGAAAAGTGCCCTAAGAATTCAGTCAAGTGATTCACCAACCAAAAAATTATTTGAACTAAGGGATGTATTTATTAACAATCATTCACCACCTTTTCCAATTAGATCAAGAAGATTGTTTGAGTCACTGAATATAAATATCCATCTACCTCCAATAGTAAAATACCTCCTCCTTGGATTATGAATAAAATAAAAGTTTGCACAAAATTAAAATATCTATCAAAAAAGCATTCCTATACCCCAGAACATCAGAGACAACATACAATAGAGCACATAAGCCGAAAAGGTCCACATTATGCAATATATACAGATGGATCCAAATCAAAATATGGAGTGGGATATGCTGCAGTGTCCCAAGATAAAACATGCCAGTTCTCGCGCTTCCCAATAATGCCTCGGTATTTACAGCAGAGTTATGTGCAATAACATTGGCCATAAAAATAATCAAAGAACACTACTTTAATAATTTCGTGATTATAGCGACTCCAGAAGTGCTATAGAAGCCATTAATAGTTATAATCCCAAAAATAATATTGTGCAGCAGATAAAGTTTTTACTCTATAAATATAAAAAAGGAAAAAATATTGAAGTATGTTGGATCCCTGCCCATGTCGGAATAAATGGAAATGAAGAAGCTGATAAAGCAGCCAAGGAAGCAATCCACAAGGTGAGAACAAATGTAAACATCCCTATTAGTGACACTGTAGCTTATATAAAAAAAATAATTGTAAATAAATGGCAAAATATATGGAACGAAGAACCTGAAAATAATAAACTAAAACAAATAAAACCTGACGTTACAAAATGGAGCTCCATATACCAGAGAGAAAGACACGCGCAAGTAATCCTGACACGTCTACGTATAGGCCACACTCGTCTAACACATGGGCACTTAATGAGCAGCCCACATGACCCTGCTCCTGAGTGCTCAGAGTGTAACGGTATTGATAACTGTTAGACATGTATTGTGTGGTTGTCCAAAGTATGACCAGCAAAGACTGTCAACATTTGGAAGTAAACCAATAAAAGAAATTTTGTCAGAATCTTTCACATTTTCAGTCGTTCCGATTATGACGTTTCTAAGAAACTCTGATTTAATTAATAAAATATAAAAATAACTATTTACAAAAAACCTCAGAGCAATTAATGAATTTTAGATAAAATTTTAATTTTCTTGACTATTTGTTAATTTTAAAACCTTTTTAGTATGTATGGAACCGTGAGTAAATGTATTTATTGCCTGTTTGTGTTCTAGTATGAAAGTCTAAGCCTCTGTGCAGGTTTTTTTTTTTTTTTTTTTTTTTTTGGTTTTTTTTTTTTTTTTTTTTTTTTTTTTTATTGAGTAGTATATTATATGACTTATTTGGTCCCAGTTCCTGGCCTTTGGCCTAGACCTGGCATTTTATCAAATCCTTCGGGCCAGCCCTATGAGAGCTGAAAATCAGCTCAGTGGTCTGGTTAAACTATTCTTATAATAATAATAATCCGTAGTCTTGCAAGCATTTGATTCAGTTTCTAAAAAGAAATAAATGGTTATCGTTTTCATATCTTTAAAGTTAGTAAGATATATTGTCTTCTATTGTTTCAGCCTGATTTTTTGCGTACCACTCAAGTTTTATTCAGTTCTTTCATTTCTCGCGAAAGTTGCAACCAGCCAAAATGGGAGCCGTCGTTGAGTGTTGCAACGCTTGGATGATTATTCGCTAGACCTGTGAATCCCTTCAAGCCAACTGCCCCAGTTTACCCTGCTGTGCAAGGTTGCAAGAACCTTCTGCGGCAAAAAAAAGAGGGCATCCATCTAATAACCAATGCGGGTAGAAAATATAATTATAATGAGGTTTGCATTGTGGATTCTATTTAAATAAATGCTACATAGAGCTGAGGCAGGAAGAAGGATGAAGCTGCGAGGTGTCTAGGATTTGCTCTCTCTAGTGAATTGATACTAGATTGCATTCCCTTCATATAAACAATCAATATAAAACTGAAAATATACGAAGGCGCTATAACTGACAGTGCCTTGTATCACCTCTAATACTGCTTCTTTTGTGATTCGTTAAATTATACAATTTTTGTGTGAAATAAAGAAATATGTATACTGTAAAATGAGTTCGGACCTTTCTGGGTTCAATCTGAATTTCATTGCTGTGTCTTTAAATATCGCTTCCACGAGAAACTGGATACCTATTTATAATTTTATTTATTCATTTATTTATTTATTTTTTGCTTCAACCGTACCTCATCTACCAGACTGATTACCAAAGGAATTAGACACCTATTTATTTATATATATATATATATATATATATATATATATATATATATATATATATATATATAATTATATATATATATATATATTTATATATATATATATATATATATATATATATATATATATTTTTTTTGCTTCCGCCTTAGTTCATTTAACCATTTCTTGAATATTTTTAAGCCATTGTTCATCAAGATTCATCCAAATTATATTATTATTTGCGGTTTTGAATTTGCTTACAAAACACTTAGATATTTCATATTTGTTCCCCTTAACCTTAGGATTGAAAAAAAATCAGTTCTTTGAATCTGCTGATTAACTAAAAACAAGAAATAAAAGCCCGTTGCTGAATAACCACTGGTTCCATGCAACGTAAAAGCACCATACAAACAAACAAATAAATAAAAACAATAAAATGTGTAGCGAAAAGAAGAAGCCAAAAATACAATAAAATTGAAGATAATCAGTGAATAAGGAAATTACTGACACTGAATACAAGATTAAACTTACACTAGTTAATTTACTCAGAGTAAATATAAGTATAATGTGGTTTGTATTGTGGATTCTGTATAAATAAATGCTACATAGAGCGGAGGCAGGAAGAAGGATGAAGCTGTGAGGTGTCTAGGACTTGTTCTCTCTCTAGTGAATTGATACTAGATTGCGTTCCCTTAAAATAAACAATCAATATAAAACTGAAAATATTCGAAGGCTTTATAACTGACAGTGCCTTGTCTCACCCCATATACTGCTTCTTCTGTGATTCGTTAAATTTTATACTTTTTTGTGTGAAATAAAGAAATTTGTATACTGTAAAATGAGTTCGGACCTTTCTGGGTTCATTGCTGTCTCTTCAAATATCACTTCCATGAGAAACTGGATACCTATTTATCATTTTATTTATTTATTTATTTATTTATTTTTTGCTTCAACCTTAACTCATTTACCAGACTGGTTACCAAAGGAATTAGACACCTATTTATATTTTTATTTGCTTCTGCCTTAATTCATTTACTATTTCCAGAGTATTTTTCAGCCATTGTTCATCAAGAGTCACCAAATTATATTTTTATTTGCGGTTTTGAATTTGCTTACAAAACACTTTATTCTTACAGATATTTCATATTTGTTCCCCTTGACGTTAGAATTGAAAAAAAATATATATATACAAATCTGCTGGAAGTACACGTAGAAGTGCAGTTTCGCTTCTTAGAATCTGCGGATTAACTAAAAACAATAAAATGTTTAGCGAATGGAAGAAGCCAAAAATTAAATAAAATTGAAGATAATTAGTGAATAAGGAAATTACTGACACTGAATAAAAGATTAAACTTACACTAGTTAATTTACTCTGAGTAAAAGAATGATAAATCATCTCTGAACCTGATGCAAAATTTTAATTAGTGAAAACGGAATGAATTACTGAACTCAAGGGAAACCACTGGAGAAATTAATTAAATGAAGAACGTAATACGGACAGTAGAATTTGATGCTTCCCAAGTAACAGGCACGTTTCTTCCTTAACCTTATCTCGATTACGAGTTCATTCCTTTCCACTGCAGTTGAGCTTAATTATTCAGGTTTTGCCTCTTTTTATATGAATTGAAATATATTACCCAAAGATTCAAAATTGGAACTCATTTCCAGATTATTGATTATAGATTTTATGTTAATGGGCATGAGTAAGTAATTTGAATTGTATTCAGAGCACATATCCTAATTTCATTAGATTGTATTTAGGACACACTGGTTGTCCTAAGAGTTTCCCAGTTTTTCTATGCTCAACAGGCAGAAGCTGATTGTACTTATCTAGAATACAGAATGGCAATTCAGACCAAGAGTCTGTTGATGATTGTGTGGGCGTCTGGTGGATACGTCAAGGACGTATGAGTATTGATCATTGAACTTCTTTTCTATGGGGCGTCTTACGTCTCGGG
>NC_087219.1:49061618-49084118 GCF_015104395.2 Macrobrachium nipponense | reverse complement strand
TGTTGTTAGGGGGGAGGGGATGTGGGGATGTAGGAGGGGTGGATAGGAAGGTGGAGAGAGGCGTCTGCTGCAGTGAGTCCGGAACGTTTTTGGTTTTAGTGGATTTTCAGATATTTTCAGAAATTTGTTTTGAATTTCTATTTTCTTATATTTGATAACATTAGTTTTTACGTTAACTGTTAATTCGTTCTCTCTCTTCTCCGACATCTTCCGTTCATGAAGCAAAATATATTATAACAAAAATAAACGTAACTTATGCTCGCTCACGTCTTGAAATACGAGAAAGAAAATATCACATATTACCTTATAGTCTATATACCAGCCATAAAAACACGATAAAGGGCCATACACACTATATATATATATAAATATATGTACACACACATATATTCATTTATTTATTTAATTTATTTATTATTTTATTTATTATATACTTCACATATATATATATATATATATATATATATATATTATATATTTATATATATATATATATCATCATACATAAATTAGGTAGAGAAAAATAGCATGAGATGGAGAAAGGATTAACAAGGTAGAACCTTTCATATATTTAGGAACAGTGATATCCAGTACAGGATCTCTTGAGCTGGAATTTAGCGATATCTAAAAAAAAAAAAAAAAAAAAAAAAAACAAACAAACAAACAAACCCAGATAAAAATGGATAAGCTGAATGAAATTTGGAGAACAGAGATTGAAATTCCATACCAAAGTAAAATTATAAATAAATCAAGTACGATCTGTATTAGTTTTCTGTAAAAGAAAACTATTGAAATGCTTGCGTCTGTCCGTCCGCACTTTTTCTGTCCGCCCTCAGGTCTTAAAATCTTCTGAGGCTACAAGACTGCAAATTGGTATGTTTGATCTTCCACCCTCCAATCATCAAAACATACCAAATTGCAGCCATCTATCCTTAGTAAGTTTTTTTTTTTTTTTTATTTAAAGTTAAAGTTAACCATGATCGTTCCTCTGGCACCGCAACAACACAGGCTACCACGGCCGATTAAAAGTTTTTTCGGCCGCGGGCTGAGAGTTTCATGCAGCATTATACCTTGTACAGAAAACAATATCGACGAAGAAAATTGGACACATTTCTTAATTGTTTTTATATGGACGTCTATGTTGGTACGGCAGTAGAAATATTTCTAAATGATTTTGCCGATTGATTTTGGGTAATGAAGATAAGGAGATTTAGTTGAACTGGACATGACATGCACTAAATCTCAGGGAAAATCATTCGTGATAATATCAGCTTGGCCTCTGTGGACACCGGAAGCTGGAGATTTGTGGAAGATATAAAGCACAGGAAAGACAAAAATGGCTGAATTTCAGATAGGCCCTCTATATACGTATATATATATATATATATATATATATATATATATATATATATATATATATATATATATATAACTGGATCACGAAAATTTGGAACGTTATGAATATTATATAAATAAAGGCGGAAGCCTTGAAGGAAAGTGAAACGAAGGAGTACTGCAAAGCCTTTCGACACACACACACACACACACACACGCACACACCATCATCATCATCATCATCAGCCGTTGGTGATCTACTGCAGGACAAAGGCCTCAGACATTCAGACAATGTCCTTCCACTCCCGTCTGTTTATGGTCTTTCTATGCCATTCTATACCCGCAAATTTTCTTAGCTCGTCAGGCCGTCGTCTTCTCTTCCTTCCATTGCTTCGTTTGCAATCTCTAGGGACCCATTCTGTTATTCTTTTCGGGCATCATATATATATATACTATATATATATATATATATATATATATATATATATATATGTATATATATGTGTGTGTGTGTGTGTGTGTATAAAAATCTTTGCAATAGGAAAAGTGACCTAATACCTTCTAGATTGCCTCAAACATTTAGGATACGGTTATCACTGCCTAACTTTTAATCTCGAAAGGGAACAAATGGAGACGAAGCCTCACCTCCTGCTGAGGGACTTGAACCAACCAGCAATTTTTTAGTGTTAGGTTAACGTGAACTTTCTGTTATGGAAAATCTATTTCAGCTGGAATAAAGCTGTCCTCACTGTTGTAGCATGGTGGTTTAGAGCTCACAACATCTGGGGGCCAAAAGGACGTTGCAAAAAAGCTTTATAAAGCTTTATTGCCGTTTACACAATGAAGAGTGAGTCAGACTGTAACCTTTTCTTCCTTATCGGGATGATAATTATAAGAAAACGCAAATGATTTAAAGGAAATATATTTATATTGTAGTTAGTGGGGATTGGTGAACCTACCCTTCACATTGCATGTGAAGTACTGGCTATGTTTTCTGTTATGATTTTCGACACAAGTTCTTCAAAATCTTTTCCTTTCCCAGATTGCCTGCCGGATCCTGCTCCTGCTCCTGCTCCCACCCAACACCCCCCCTTCCTTCCTTGAAGAGAGGGCAGCCATGTACGTGCCTTAAAGAAAGAAATGTTTTGCAAAATATATGATGGATATCTGTCATGATTTTAGAGCCATTTTTGTCCTCTGGTTCGGCATTCAAACTATATCGTTGTGCATTTTGCAGAAGGCCCTCTTATTAAAGAGAGAGGAGAGAGAGAGAGATACAGTATTATTTTTGAAGAAGTAACTATTTGGTAAAATCTAAGTGTTGCGGTGATTAGTGTTTAGTGGCTTTTCTTGCCTCCATTAAAGATTTTTCTTCTTGCTTATCCAGAAAGCCATCGTTCTTCTATATATATATATATATATATATATATATATATATATATATATAATATATATATATAGTAAATATATATGTATATATATACACATATATATACATATATATACATATATACATATATATATATATATATATATATACATATATATATATAGATAACATATATACATACATATATATATACATATATATATATCCATATACCATATATGTATATACTATTAATATAATATATGTATATATACGTATATATATACATATATATATATATACATGTATATATATATATATATATATATATATATATATATATATATATATATATATATATATAGCATTACCGCCTTAAAGAAAAGTAAGTTTATTACGTTACACGGGGCTACTTTTTTTTTTTTTGTCGTTTCAGTGCTTCATTTCAAATCCTTTAATCGTTTTAGCGATGCCGTTTCCACTTTCCAAGAACAAGCACCGCCTCCACTTTTCCTTTCAAAATGGGACAAACATATACTTTTGCCTCTCAAGCAATAACTGGTCCGGTGGTATGGTGGTTAGCGTTGTAGCGTGACGCTCAGAAGGCGCGAGTTCGCGCCTCCCCCAGAACATTGAAAAATCACTGGCTCTATGTCATGATCAGTTACTGCTGCAGTGTGGGGGGGTCTGCGATGGGAGGACGAAACCAGTATTCCATGGAAGCTTGAATATCAGTAACCCCCTTCAGCCTCAGATTTACATCTTTCTGCTTTTTACTCGTTATTCTTTTGGCTGTCTAACCTTTCTAACTTCAGTTTTTTCTCTATTTCACTTAAGAACAAATATCTAGCAACAGACCTCAGCCGTCTTTTGAATCGAATTAATGGAAAGATATTAGCTTATAAAATTAATGTATTGTAGATTAGTATTCTTCCATCTATCGTGATTTCAGAGACATATCATTTCTTCATTTTATCGTTTGAAGGGTCTCTTGTTTCTTCACTCCCAAAATGGGGACCCCACCCCCTCCCCATCTCCCTCTTTCTCCTCCCCCCCTCCAGTAGAAAAAGGCAAAAAAAAGTCAAACAAACAATCGTCGTTGAAGAAAATTGGCGAAAGAAACAAGGTTTCATCCCCTTAGCAAAACCACCCTGGTAAAAGTTTGGGTTTAATTAAAACTTACGATTCGAAAATCATTTTGTGAAAGTATGCGATTGTAGTCGGAGAGAGAGAGAGAGAGAGAGAGACGATCCTTTCTAGGTGGCACCTTACAAATGAGCTTTTCAGTCTAAAAGTATATATATATATATATATATATATATATATATATATATATGTATATATATATATATATATGTATATATATATATATATATATATTATATATATATGTATATATATATATACATATATATATGTATATATATATATATATATATATATATATATAATCAGAGAGAGAGAGAGAGAGAGAGAGAGAGAGGAGAGAGAGAGAGAGAGAGAGAGAGAGGGATATCTCATATAAAGAAAATAGTTCAATGCAACCCATTTTCATAATTGGGTTGTCGTAGGTTATATAAGTTTAATTAAAACTACAAAGTCTAAAGGAGAGAGAGGAGAGAGAGAGAGAGAGAGAGAGAGAGAGATTGGCGTAGGAACGCGATATGCAAATTGGTGGTTTTAGGATGCAGCAAACTTAGGACCCCGTCTTGGCATTGGCACGGAGAACGCATCATTCTCACAAGGACTGGACTATTCTCCTATCTGGTGACTTCAACTTTCCTTTCGTAGAATGGAAAGAACGAATAGGAGATTGTGGTTGTACTTATACATATAAAAAAGAGAGTAATAGTAGTGCAGAAGATAAGAGGCAATTTGAAAAGCTATTAGATATGCTACTAGAATACAACATTCAACAAATAAATCACCTGCCAACAAGAAAGGAAAATACTTAGACCTAGTATTTGTGAACGAGATGAATTATGTTAAAGAAATAATAGTTTATAATGCGAGTATTTCAGACCATAATGTCATAGAATTAACAGTTCATTCCAAAGCAAGTGAAAATAGAGATAAGCAAGAAATGAAAAAGTGGGAAGGATATGGGAAATCAACTTCTACAGTAAAAAATATAAAATGGTCAGAAATTAATGAAGAATTAAACAAAGATTGGGATAACATTTTCGTAAGTGATGACATAAGGGTAAATACGGAGATATTATATAAAATATTGGAGAAAATAGTGGAAAAAATATATACCGAAGAAGAAAAGTAAACATCATTCATGCATACCAAGAGGACAGAAGGATCTTGTTCCAGAAAATCAGAAAGTGGAAAAAAGGTCTTGCAAAAGAAAAAAATGCATGGAAAGTTATAGAACTAAAAAGAAAGATAGAAAATGCAGAACAAAAGATTATACAATCAAAAGAAAATGAAAAACGGGACTTGGAAGAAAAAACCCTATTAAATATCAAGCAAAACCCCAATCTATTATACTCATATGCGAAGAAGATGAATAAAAGAAGAATAGAAATAGGCCCTCTGAGAATTGAAGGGAGATTAAACGAATGAAAAAAAGGAAAATTTGCAACATACTGGCAGAACGATATAAGAGAGAATTCACCCCTAGAATAGATAATGAAGATAATGAATATAGAAGTAAGGGAAGAAAAAAAATAGTGAATATTTAGCTGACATAGAAATTAATGAAGCTGATATTGTGCAGGCAATTAATGAAATTAAAAAATGGAGCTGCTGCAGGGCCGGATGGAGTCCTGCTATTTTTGTTAAAGAAAGTAGTTCATTCTATCGCAAAGCCACTTGCAACATTATTAAGACAAAGTGTAGATACAGGCAAGATTTATGATGAGCACAAATTAGCATATCACCCCTACTTTTCAAAAGTGGATCAAGACTAGAGCAAGTAATTATAGGCCTGTGAGTCTAACATCACATATTATGAAAGTGTATGAAAGGGTAATGAAGAAAAATATTATGAAACATTTAATAAAAAAATAATTTGTTTAATATAGGACAACACGGTTTCGTACCCGGAAAAAGTACACAAACCCAACTGTTAGTCCACCGTGAGAACATATTCAAAAATCATGAAAAGCGGAAATGAAACAGATGTGGTTTATCTAGACTTTGCAAAAGCTTTTGAACAAAGTAGACCATAATATATTAGCAAAGAAAATTAGAAAAACACAATATCGTAGATAAAGTAGGAAGATGGTTAAAAGAATTTTTACACAACAGAAAACAGATAGTTATTGCAAACGATGAGAAATCGGATGAAACCAGGTAATATCCGGTGTGCCACAAGGTACGGTGCTAGCTGCAATATTGTTTGTTTTTATTATGATTGAAGACATAGACAGTAATGTTAAGGATTCGGTAGTGAGTAGTTTCGCTGATGACACAAGAAATAAGTAGAGAAATTACTTATGAAGATAGGAACGCTCTACAAAGAGACCTTAACAAGTATATGATTGGGCAGAGGTAAATAGGATGGTATTTAACTCTGATAAATTTGAATCAATAATTATGGAGACAGAGAAGAAAGCTATATGCATATAGGGGACCTAATAATGAAGGACAATCACAAATAAGGAAGCAGTTAAAGACCTTGGTGTGATGATGAGTAGGAACATGTTATGCAATGATCAAATAGCAATTCTGTTGGCAAAATGTAAAGCAAAAATGGGAATGTGTTACGACACTTCAAAACAAGAAAAGCTGAACACATGATTATGCTTTATAAAACATATGTTCGTAGTCCACTTGAATATTGCAATATGATTATGGTACCCACACTATCAAAAGGATATTGCACAAATAGAGAGTGTACAAAGGCCTCTTTACAGCTAGAATAGAAGAAGTTAAGGACCTAGACTACTGGGAAAGACTACAATCCTTAAAATTATATAGTCTAGAAGGAGAAGAGAACGCTACATGATAATTCAGGCATGGAAACAGATAGAAGGAATAACAGAAAATATCATGGAACTAAAAATATCAGAAAGAGCAAGCAGAGGTAGATTAATAGTGCCCAAAACTATACCAGGAAAAATAAGGAAAGCACCACAGGACATTAATCCACTACGCACCAGCATCGATAATGCAGCGTCTATTCAATGCGTTGCCAGCTCATCTGAGGAATATATCAGGTAGTGAGCGTAGATGTGTTTAAGAATAAGCTCGACAAATATCTCAAACTGCATCCCAGACCATCCAAGATTGGAAGATGCAAAATATACCGGAAGATGTACTAGCAACTCTCTGGTAGACATTAGAGGCGCCTCACACTGAGGGACCTGGGGCAACCCGAACGAACTGTAAGGTCTGTAAGGTAAGGTAAGGTCTCTCTCTCTCACACAATGATAATAAACAACTTTTTTCTCATTTATTGAACATAATGGCACTTATTTTAACTATGATCGTTGCCTTTTTAAGAAATTGTTGCAATTGGCAGTGCTGGACACTGCCTTTATTTTTAATGATCATCTTTATAAACAGGTTGACGGAATGGCAATGGGATCACCTGTCGGTCCCACGTTTTCCAACATTTTCATGCGCTCCCTGGAGGAGGACATAGGTTTGCGGAAAATTCGCCCCCCTTGGTTTTTTATCCTCTTGTGTATAAACGGTTTGTCGATGACACCTTTGTTCTTTTCAAATCAGCTTTTCATGCTGATCAGTTTCTCTCGTACATCAATTAATTACATCCTAATATCAAGTTTACATTAGAGAGAGGAAAATGATCGATTACCATTTTTGGATGTTTTGGTGTTTCGAAGTGGTGATAGTTTTAACACTTCCGTTTTTAGAAAAAAGACGTTCTCCGGTCTGGGTTCAAACTTTTATTGTGCTAGTTTTTATAATTTTAAACTTAATTCAATTTTTACCTTGCTCCATCGGGCTTACACTCTAACTTCTTCCTGGGATTTGTATCATAAAGAAATATTGTTCCTGTTTAAATATTTTTCCGATAACTGGTTTCTCTCACATGTTTTCTTCAAACATTGCAAGAATTTTCTAAATAAGAAACTATCGGACTCTCCTTCCACAAGCACTGTTCCACGAAAAAAAAACTATATACCAGTATTCCATACATCCAAGACGACAAATTTAGAAGGACTCTCAAGTCTGCAATAGAAAAACACTAATATGTTACAAGTTATATTAATTCCAAAAAATCCTCTTACAATAGGATCACTTTTCAAATTTAAAGACAGACTCTGCCCAATATTGCAATCTTCATTCGTATATAAATATATTTGCCCCAGATGTGATTTGGGGACTTACGTGGGTTCGACTAAACGATTGCTAAAAGTCAGAGCTGATTCACATAATGGTGTCAGTCATCGTACTGGCTGCAGAGTGTCCAATCCTGAATTTTCTAATATCAGAAATCATGCAAAAATTTGTAAAACCACCATCAATTATACTGACTTCTCTGTCTTGGGCAAAACAAGCCGTTTACACGAACTGCTTATATTAGAGTCAATTATTTATTAAGCAGTTAGTGCCCAAGTTGAACTCACACACCACCTCTATACAGTTTATCCTGGTTGAACCGGCTTTCTTCGCTGCTTCTCCCTTCTTTCCGAATCACTCAGTCTTCAACTTTTTAGTCTAGCAGGTGCTTTTTAAATTGCTTTCACTTATGTATGTTTTTGTATATTTGTTGACTCTTAAAATCAAAGTTATGTTTCATGTATTTTTAATTTGTGTAGTTTCTCTTTTAGCTTTGATGATGTAACTATGTGTTACGAAACGCGTCGGCAATAAATGTACTATCACCTGATGACCAGCTATCTCCTTGTCACCCTGTCCTTCCATAAGCTGTGGCCTGCTTGCGCCAACGTTTTCTGTCACATATATATATATATATATATAGATATATATATAGATATATATATATATATATATCTATATAGATATATATTATACTGAAAAAAGATAATTTCCAGCTCCCGAGTTTATTCTTGTAAGTGTTGCACATTACGTTTTCAAGGTAAACTAGAAAGTGGGTAACAATTACATAAAAGTATTTCATACTTTAGTTGTTTTTTCCTTTTAGTGGCGAAAATCGGCAGTTGTGTTATTCGTCTGCTTGAAAAAAATTCGTTTTTAAATCTAAACAAATCAGGTTATATTCTATATTCACATTTACCTGTCGTGTTTTAGCCACAATTCGTAGTTATTGAAGGACCTTAATGCCTTGTTTTATAGGCACTCATCCATCGTATCATTGATTGATAGCCTTTAATGGCACTGCTTTTGCAGGTGTGGAACATTTTCATTTCCGCTTTATAGGTGTTACCTGGATTTCAATTCCGCTGAGTGATAGCAGGCGTATGTGAACTAAAAGCTGGTGTCCCTATTTTTAGGACCAGTCCAGGTGACGGTAGATGTTGTGAATTTGTTTTCGCTGTCTTTTGTGGTCCTTTTTTTAAATTTTGAGTTTGTTTTTATATCAGTTTTTTAACCAACGTTGATTTCCCAGTGTTTATTTATTCAAATAATTTTAAATTAAGTTAATTTGTCGTAATTATAAAATGAAAATTGTTTATTGAAGTGGTCGATTTTTCGTGTTAAAATAATTTGTTTATTGAAGTGATCGAATTTTCGTGTTGTTACAAGATCCACTACTTTGGCTCCATCGACCATGACTGCTGATGGTTGGAGCTTAAGGTATGCCGTCTATACACGCCTCTCTGATCCCTCTTGTCTCCTGAAACATCGGTTTAGGTCCCTCTCTTTGCAGTCACTCATGTTAAATTAAGATAAATAGTATCTAAGTAAAAAAAAATTATGATTGATTTAGTCATAGTGCAATTCAATCTACTTGAAATTTCCCTCTGTACTCAAATGCTGCCGCCAGTAATTAGTATAACACAGCACATTACTGTCAATGGTTACGCACCTTGGCCATTTGATTTTGCGAATTTAATCTGTTACATCGTCTGTATCATTAGCGCTATCTCACCTCATTGACTTCTCGGACGTGTGACCGACCACTGCAGCACTGGCCACTCGTTCCAGACTTACAATTTCCGCTCATATTTCTGTGACGATCCCTTCCACCCCCCTCCCCCCCCCCTCTACCCCCCTCCCCCATCCCCCTCCCCCCTCCCCCCTCCCCCGCAAGCTTCAAGGTCGAGTCTTTAAAGAGACGTTCGGCCCTCCACTTTTATCCTATTTTTATGCCCACTTGAGGGGAAAGGAGAAGGTTCCAGGCGTCACTCTTCCGTTTTAAACATTTATTTTTGGGTTTGAGTTTTACAGCAGCACGCGATGGCGACAGATTGCGTGTGTTGACTGCGATAATATGAGGCTTACGTCTTCTTTTCAAACATCATACGCAAAAAAAAAAAAAAAAAATGCCCACTTTAGGAATTCATATGATCAGGTTGAACAAAGCCTGATGCACTGCCACGTTAAGAAGGTAGTTAAATGGCGTTTTGTTGTGGCTCATTTAGGGTTTTTATGTAATCCTTAAAACCGGCATAACTTAGCTTCTCTGGTGCACCTGCGCTAAGGGCCCATTCCTGGCTAACAGCCACATGGGACCCGCTTCTGATCCCGAGGTGTCTTTTGGAAGCAAAGATACCCAAGTTTTCTTCAGAGTCCATTATCCCTTCTTTGAGTGAGGAAATTTTATTATCACAGTGATTTACAGATGAATATTGTGGGTCTCGATGTGTATGAAGAAAGAGTGCACATAAAAAAATGAGCGATTTTCACACTGTAAGAGGGAAAAAAAAGAAAGAAAAAAAAAAACCTCACTTCTACTACAAAATGTAATGTCAGAATTATGACATTTACTTGCCCGAAATTCGCGGAACTCAGACATGCACACATTCATCAAATATGTACAACAATCATCTGTATCTGGAAAAGGCATTCATAAAATGACATCAGTAATATAAAAGTATTTCTTGGTGCGGGTTAGCTGACCAGTTTAATGAAGCTGAACCTTTTTGAATTCTGATACCGTGAAGATTTATCAGTAATGGTCGAACTTGACAGGATGTTACACAGTCCTCCACGACTTGAAGGTTAAACAGAATCAGATATAGGAATGAGAATAATGTGGCATTGTATTTATGCAATAAATGAAATGTATGAAATGCAATTACCATTTATAATTATTTTTGTAGTAGTGTATGGATGGCCAGAGGTTCGCAGAAAAATCTTATTAAACTCAGTTTCCTCAGAATGTCCCTACACAAGTGGCCTGTGTGACTATGTTTGTATTACGTTGGAATGAATGACATTGCTTCGCTCATGAAAGAGGCTATTGTTGAGGATTTATGAGCTTCGGGGAAGGACCAGACCCTTTCTATGAACTGCCGTAATCACTTTAAAGCATACACGGCAGAGAGAGAGAGAGAGAGAGAGAGATGGTATGAAATGGATGTTTTTAAGCCCGATAAGGTGAAGATTGCATCTTCGAGGCCCTACCACTTAGAATTAATGTAGAATGGCGTAGTTTGACGAAGGGCTTAACGACTACGTTTGTTATGTGCTTTCTTTTCTCTTTCTCTCCACCTTTGACTGACTTGATCTCCATTTTAGGTAGAGATGATGATGCTGTTCCTGATGGAACTTACCTTCTGCTCGCACGGATCATTGGTCTCTGAGCAGCCTACAATACATTAGTATTTGTGCAAGAAACAAAAAAATCAGTACCAAAGCTAGTTTATTAGTAATAAAAATGAGCTGGGCTGAGAGAGAGAGAGAGAGAGAGAGAGAGAGAGAGAGAGAGAGAGAGAGAGAGAGATATTGTTTCCGAAGAACGTAAACCTGAATTGGTCACTTTTCTGGAAGGTAGGAAAATCTGTAAATTTGGATGGTAGGTCTGTCAGAGCTCAGATGAACTCTCCGGCACTGGAAGAAACATTAGTACCTTTAAATGAGATATAACCGAACGTCTTGTATTATCATTGATCATAATATCTTTCCTTTCGTTATTTCTGTAGCCATTGACGACCCTAAAGAACACCATGTTGAAGGTGCTGCTTTGATTTTCTTGGAGGTTTTGTAAGTTATAATTATCTCTGGGAAAAAAATAGGCTCTTCATGATGTTTGCTATAGGACACTCATTTATTCATATGTAGTAATAAATACTTCTACGTTTTATAAATATTTATGCAAATCTAGTTACAAATACCTCAAAGATTATTAAAGATTTATGCAAACCTAGTTATAAATACTTCTACGCTTTATAAAGATTTATGCAAACCTAGCTTTAAATACTTCTACGCTTTATAAAGATTTATGCAAGCCTAGTTATAAATACTTCTACGCAGTAAAACGATTTATACAAACCGGTAAAAGGTTACGATTTAGATTATAGCTTTTGCAGAAGCCCTACATTTTTAGAGGGCTTATAAGTCTCTTTCCTCTCCAAGTGACTGGTCGAGTGTTACTGTTTTTTTATTATATGTATATATATTTTTTAGTCAGTTTTCTTGTACAGGATGTTTTGTAATAATGTTACAAGGCTTATAAGCTCGTAACATTCATACAAAACATCCTGTACTGAAAACTGACTTTAAAAAAAGGATAAAACAGTAACACTCAATCAGTTATTTGGGGAGGAAAGAAACTCTTGAACCTAACAAGGACTTTCGAGTTACCTAGATATCATTAGTATTGCACGACAACTCGTAGTGACCGTAGATATGCTTCTAAGGAAGATCATGAACAAACGCTACTTTTCAGTTTGCAGGCTAAGTTCCCCGTCTTTTTGGAATTGACAGTGTGTATCCTTTCCGAGTGCCTGGATGAGGAGGGTAATTATCGTTTCTTCAGAGATCTGTCTGTGAGGATAATTTTTAAGCATTTAGTGGAGTTTTATGTATGTGTTGGGGGAGAGGATTTGTAAGTATTTCTGCAGTGAATAATTGTTTTGCAAAAGAATTTATAAGTATTTTATTTTATGTTTAGTATAATTGGTACCTAATGATGCGTAGCTTGGCATTAATAACAATGGGTAAAAAGCCACTTTTTTTTTATAAAACATTTTGCTTTCTTTACATGTTACCAAAAACCTTTTTGCCAGTTAGGCTTTATAGATTCTAGAAAGAACTCATTAATTGGGAAAAGGACGAAGCATTTCTCCTTTTGCTTCCTTGATTTCTGTATTAGGTGCGATTCCATAAAGAGATATAAATATAATATCTAAGCTATTTATGACTCTTCCTATATTCATTTTACGTTTATAAGTTCAATCAGGCCACCTCAATTTTACATTATGCAAATTCTTTGCATGTGTACCTTATGTCAGCTTTATTTCATACTCTGATGATATCTCTTAAGTTATTTCTCCCGCCGGTTTGAGGATTACGTCTTCGAAACCTTCCCGTTTCCAGTGATGAAGTGATGGTATAAGTTTTGACAAAGCGCTGATCACTCAGGTCTGTAACCACCCCCCGACCCACCCGTCTCTCTCTCTCTCTCTCTCTCTCTCTCTCTCTCTCTCTCTCTCTCTCCATGAACCCACCCTTAAATTTCTCTTTTGCATCTCCCATCCCACCCCAATGCAGCTTCTTTCACTTTCCTTCCCCCCCCACCCCCCCCCCCCCCCGCCCGCCCCTCCCCCCATCTCCAGCCATGAACACTGGCATACACAATAAGTAAAGACCAAGTTCTCCCTTGACGAGGGAAAAAGGTGGTGCTGGGTCGATGAGAGAGTGCCCTGTGTGACTGAAGAAGGGGCAGAAAGGCAATTGGGAGTCAGATGCTCGTCTACGCCATTCTCCTGCAACGAGGCGTTTTAATTGCCAGGCGTAGTGGCCGGTGCCGTTGCAATGGCAGAGACGACAAGAGGAGAGAGAGAGGGAGGGAGGGAAGGAGTGAGTGAGAGAGAGCAGTAGGCCCATGAAAACGACCCCCTTGCCAGTATGCCTGCAGTGTAGACGCAGTGTGGCGGCTCGTGAGCTTCTGCACTGCAATCACTGGTCATCGATTGGTGCAACAACCCCCATTCCCTTCCTATCCTACCCTCCCCTCCTTACCCCTTCACCTCACCTCACCTCACCTCCCCCTCCCCCTCCCCACCCCCTCCCCCTCCCCCACCTCCCATCCCTTCTCTTTCCACCTTTTCCTCTTCCTCCTCCTGTTCCTCCTCCACGCTTCTCCTCCTCAAGAGATGCAAGGTGGAGCGAGAGGCAGGATCCGGGCTGGCTCCTCGGTTTAAGGAGATGTTAAAGGCGTTAATATACGAGTCCGGGTAAAGGCGTTAATATACGAGTCCGGGTAAAATGGACTGTTCTTGTAAAGGGGGGGGGGGGGGGGAGACTGGACAAAAGAATATTGCCATGGAAAAGAGATGGCGCTCCACTTCAGGACCACGTGCCCGAGGGTTGAAGGAATGTATAGGAAAGTTGGAGAAAGTGTAGGAGAGGGAAGACTGGGTTAAATGTATTATAGAGTTTGAAAACTGTAGGAGTGAGGGAAAAAAAACGTCGGAAAAGGATATTAAGAGTTGGGAAGGAGTGCAGGAATGTTAAGGAGGTGCGTAAGATATTTCATCTCCTAGCTGCAACCCCTTTCCCGTTCCTTTTACCGCACCTCCTTTCATATTCATTTTCTTCCATCTTATTTTCCACCCTCTCCTAACAGTTGATTCATAGTGCAACTGCTTTGAGCTTTTCCTCCTGTTGCACCTTTCAAACATGTTACCGTCAATTTCCGTTTCAGCGCTGAATGACCGCATAGGCCCCAGGCCTTTGGCCTAAATTCTATATTCAATTTTATGTTCTAGAGATTTCATGGACGCGTGCAAGAAAGCTGGGGGACTGATGAAGGGTAGGAGAACTGTGTGGTATTAGAGGAAAGCAGAAGAACTGCAGGGATCGTTAGAGTATCGCAAAAACATAGGAAATAATAGAAGGGACGTATGAGTGAAAAAAGAATTGGAAGAGAGTTTTTTATAAAATAAGCGTCTTGGGCAAAACCTTAGGGAATTTTAAGGATTTAAAAATGCTGTAGAAGTGTGTAAGAATTGTAGGAGCTGGCTTTTCAGGATCTTTGGAAGGATACTATAAATTTAAAAGGGAAAGCTGTGCGGTTAAAGACACTTCACTGTTCGTCCTGATTTCTGGGTTCCTAGGTTCGCGCCCCGGAGCCGACGAAATTATCCTCAACCAAAAATTCCCTTTTAGTTAACATATATAAAAATATATTAATTCTGAGGTAGAGTGAATCAGATATTTAAGGACATTTGTAGCTTAATGCGTATATATGAATCAGTCACGGTGATGTGATCATACTTATATATATATATATGTATATATTATTATCTATATATATATATATATATATATACATATAATATATATAATATGAGAGAGAGAGATAGAGATAGAGAGAGCGCGCCACGTGGCTTCCAGTGACCAGCAGGTGATGTAATCTCTTTTGAAACAGATCCCTCAGAGAGGGTGAACTAATTCGTTCCCCTGTTTTATTATTATTTTTTTCCATTTCGTAGAGCTGTCTTCTCATTTGCTGGGGGCGCATTGTTTTCAATGGGGGAACGTGGCGTGGAGCACATGGGAAACCTCATTGTTTTGTCTCATGGGTTGTTTTTGTCAGGTTTTAGGTGTAATTTGTGTGGTTCTTTTAGACATGTCGGTCATGTAAGCCCTGTCTAGTTAGACAATTTAATAATAATAATTGCAGTGTTAAAATTGCTTTTACAATCACGATCTAAGCGCCTCAGTGGTGTGGTTGGTATGGTGTTGGCGTTCCACCTTGGTGGTCGCTAGTTCGATCCTCGGCCATTCCATTGAGGAGTGAGAGATGTGTATTTCTGGTGATAGAAGTTCACTCTCGACGTGGTTCGGAAGTCACGTCAAGCCGTTGGTCCCGTTGCTGAATAACCACTGGTTCCATGCAACGTAAAAACACCATACAAACAAACAAACAATCACGATCATTACTTTACAAAGTGCATTGCAATATTAACCTTAATAGTGATAAAACTAATAATCATGCTTTTAATGCTATAAGTATTGTTACATTATCAGTATTATTTGTCATAGAAAAGTACTGACATTGACTTGAAACCGATATATTTATATTGCTACATCAATGACAAGTTTCATATTCATAGTTTTATCATTTCTTCTAACAGTATTATTCCCCCTGGCGCATAATTGCAGTAAAAATAAAAAATCGGCAAAATTGAAGCAGCGAGCATTGACTACCTCTTATCGCCCTTGTGCGTCATAAAGATAAAAGTAGAAGAACCGAAAAAACTAAGTATAAAATAAATTTTGCTGAAGCACCGGTATCCTTCAATAAAACTATTATTATTACTCTTAGTAATAGTAGCAGCAGGAGGAGAACCATCAATTTTCGGAGCAGGAATATTTTATTTTTATCCTCACGACATATTGCCGCCGGCATCAGAATTTATCACTGAAGGAAATCGCCAGAAATTTTCCTTCTGGCAAATTACGTATACATTTAGATATTGCCCATCAAAGATATATATATATTCCCCTGTCCCGTGATTGGCTGGCTGCTTAGGTCAAAGGAGCCAATCACGAACTGGCGATTTAAATAGGCCCTTTTCATATCGGCCGAGCTGGCGACCTGCTTTTATTGCCCTCTGCCACGGTACCTTTATACTCTGGAAGGATGGTGACGCCTTAGTGTTTTTCTTTCATTTTTTTCTGCTTTTTTTTCTATTATTGGTTTCGAGAATTTCCTGATTGATATCTATTGTGCTTTAATTTTTTCTTATTTTCATCATTTACTCAATTTTTATTTATTCAACAAGTAAGTGTTATAATTTTATAAGTTAGTTCGTGCGGTTTGTTTTGGGGGGGGGGGGGCCCTCACCACACACACACACACACACATATATAATATATATATATATATATATATATATATATATATATATATATATATATATGGAAAAATATTTTATAAACCATAAGAAGCACTTCAAATGCTGAAATATATGGACAAGAAGTAAGGAAACTAAAGAAAATAAGATAAATAAAGAATTATATATATATATATATATATATATATATATATATATATATATATATATATATATATATATATATATCATTCTTTATTTAGTATTCAGCATTTGAAGTGCTTCTTATGGTTTATAAAATATTTTTCCATATTGTCCTGAACTTGTTCATGATAGTATGCTTTTTTTGTCCCTTTTTCCCTTTCAAGCAGATATATTTCATATTATATCTTATTAGTGTATATAATTATATTGTACATATCTAATATTGTGTTCTTTTTTTTATTTTTCATCATTACTTTCGTCTTATTTATATTTTACAATCTTCTCCATCTGGAGAACGGAGTAGATCTTGGAAAATTGTAAATTTTCTTACTTTACCTAAGAATTAAAGAAAAATAGTTTCCTCAATTATCATTATTTAAGATGAAAAATCCAAAGAACGAAAATAAGCGAGAGGATTGATGGTGTCTTACCATCAGGTATTACAGGAACGTGTATATATATTATATATATATATATATATATATATATATATATATATATATATATATATATATCTATAATAGTATAAGTTCTTTCTTTTGCGATTTCTAACATTTTTGCAAAACATTCCCGTCCTTAAATTCATTTGAGACACAGAAGCCTCAGTAATATATGCCTCTTATTAGTAGTGTATAGCCTTGAACCAGGAGACAGAACAAAGTGTGATCCGACCCCCAGCTTAATCGGGCCGGATGCAAGATTTTCCCCTCACATGCACAAGTTGAAATCATTATATTCCTAAATTTTAACCTATGTTAAAACGTGCTAAAATCTACGGTCATATAGAGCCTTCTTTCACCTAAGAAAATTTAATTAAATACACCTATATTTTATTAGAAATAACTTTTCTGTGCTGTTTAACATGCACATTATTTATTTTTTGACATTTTCATCCGTATTAATGAATCATAAACATCCTATCCTAAAATTCCTGTAGCTTTACCTCAACGCAAAACACCATTTTCAGACATTTATAGGCTACTCCATAGACCTTTCCTTCGCCCCCAAACAACAGCACAGCAGCAGCAGCAAAGTAGTTTGTAGGCTTACTTCCCGAGTAAGTAAAAACTTTGGCGAAAGCAAAAGTAAGAAACAAAGGAAAGACTTCCTGAAGTATGAAAACATAACTATATTATTTTTTTTCTATCTCAGCCATCCTATTCGACTGAGTGATATTTTTAATGTCGGCTTCCGGATTGCATCCTGCCTCCTTAGGAGGCCATTGCTTTTCTCACTATGTGCGCTGTTTCTAATAGCACTCTCTTCTGCATGATCCCGGAGTTACTTCGGCTTCCAGTTTTTCCAGGGATCTTGGGATCGTGCCTAGTGTCACTATGATTATGGGTACAGTTTCCATTGGCACATCCCATTTCTTATTTCTATTTTCAGGTCTTGATTCTTATCAATATTTTCTCTTTCTTTCTAATCTAATTTTTTGCCCTATGGTACTTTGACATTAATAGAGATACTTCTTCTTCTTCTTCTTCTTCTTCTTCTTCTTCTTCTTCTCTTCTTCTTAATGCGAGACTCGCGTAGAGCTGACTCGAGGGATATGTACTTAAAAGAAGAGAAAACTGCACAAGTCAAAATTTTAGGAATTTGTAATGATTTCACATCAATACTGATTTTCCGTATTTTCCTATTTTAAGTTTTCATTACTTGCATATGGGGTATTGTCAGACAAATCTTGAAAAAATCAAATCAGTTGTTTTCACTTCTAGATAAATTTTCATTATTCCTTTGTTTAAAATTTCATTGTCGTATATCGATTGATTCATAGTATTTATAAATTTTATTTTCATTTATTCCTTCTTACTAGATATTCCTGAATATCTTCCCTTTAATATATCTAGTATTTTGTGACTCTCTTCTACCTCTTCATACACTTTTTCCCTCTTCAGAAGTAATGACGTCAGTTTTTTACCCTTCGGGTTTTGGGATGAGGGTGCTAACCCCTTTCTTTTCTCAACACCAGCTTTTACTCACCACAGTCGACCAACTACGACTATTTATATTGCACCACAAGCACCATTCACATGGTTTCATTGAGCTTGCTGTTCATGGTGAACGTATATATAATGCCAGTAAAATGCCTCCATAAATATATATATATATATATATATATATATATATATATATTATATATATATATATATATATTATATATATCAAATACATACTATATATATATATATATATATATTATATATATATATATATATTAAATTATATATATACATACAAATATATATATATATATATATATATATATATATATATATATATATTAATATAATATATATATGTATATATATGTATATGTATATGTATATATATATATATATATATATCTATATATATATATATATATATAAAACACACACACATATCTATTGGCACTCGCCAGACATGGATATAACAGTTGTTTACAACTAGTCTTGCCTCTCATAACATTTTATTACATTTTGGTAAGACTGAATTCCCTAGAAGAACCGAAGAAGTAATTGCTTCGTAAACTCTGGTGTGGCTCTGTAGCACCGACACAGCCAACAGCCACATCAAAGAACGCATCAAAATGTGATTACCTCGAGAGGAGAGAGAGAGAGAGAGAGAGAGAGAGAGAGAGAGAGACGCAAGGCGTCGCTAGAGTTTGTTTCTAAACACTGCTAGGTTGTTAGGAGTGGTGGGGGGGAGGGGGAATTTATGTAGGTCATTAAAGAGGGTCTTTACATAGGTACCACATGAGCAGTTTGTTTCAGGTTCTTTTCACACTTGTTTCTCTGTAGTGGGGGGATAAATCCAGCCTGAAGGGGTATGGTTGTGGGTGTGGTTTTATGACAACTGGAAAAGGAGGGCATCTCTCTCTCTCTCTCTCTCTCTCTCTCTCTCTCTCTCTCTCTCTCTCTCTCTCTCCATTTTCATTGGTGAGTTAAGTGCAGAAATGTTCTGCATAATTAAAAACCTTTTTGTGATTGTATTAGACATATCTAATCGAGTGGAAACAGGTATATTTTTCCTTCTAAATTTTGTAATGTAGTTTGGAACTTAAGCCTAGACACATTTAAGAAGAGAATAGAGAACAAGTTACCCCCTGAAAAAAATGGGAGAAATCAATCTTGACTAATAGTTTAGGCAAATGCCAAGTAGAAATGTTGAGCCTTACGTATAGGCTATTTTTTTTATTTAGTTTTCTGTAGAAGAAAACTATTGAAATGGCTTTTTGTCCGCCCGTCCGCCCTCAGATCTTAAGAATCTACTGAGGCTAGAGGGCTGCAAATGGGCATGCTGATCATCCATCCTCCAATCGTCTAACATGCCAAATTGCCCTCTAGCCTCTGTCGGTTTTGTTTTTATCAAAGGTTAAAGCTAGCCATGACCGTGCGTCTGGCAACTTTATAGAACAGGCCATCACCGGGCCGTGGATGAGATTGTCATACAGCATTATACACTACAGAAAACTCAATTGCGCCGAAGAAACTTCGGGGCTTTTATTCAGTTTATGCTAAACGCCGTTCAGTTAAGGAGTTTTATCAGTGAGTGGTTTCGACATTATAAAAAAAGTAGTAGGCTACTCATCACATGCCAATAATTTTTTCTATCTCTCTCTCTTCACACAAACTACCTGCGGGCACAGCTAGTCGACTGCCAGTCAGGCAGATGATTCATATAAATTTTAAAAAAATTAAATGCTGTTGTATATTTTTAATTTATTATTGTGTTTACTGTTAGTTTTGTAAGAATTTTAGTTAAATTTACAATTATAAGATCCTAAGCGCTGAATGGCCTTAGTTGCCCCAGTGCTTGGAAAGTACGCTTGAAATCTATCAATCTATCAATCAACTAATAATTCATTTGTTAGGTCAACCCGGGTATAATTGATTGTTAAAGCAAAGGCGACCATACAGATTCTTTATTCATCAGGTTCAGGGACCGACCTCATGTCTACTCTCTTGGGCGTTGAGCATGCTATCTCTTGAGCTACTGGGACAGAGAGAGAGAGAGAGAGAGAATGTATGTATTATTCAACAGCCGCCATCATCTTTCTTCTTAGCTCTTCATATTTCGCCCTTATCTAATTCGTGGGTCGACTGGCAAATAACCAAGGGAGAAAGAACAGCGATCAGAGTCCCTTCAACCCCCCCACCCCCTTCCTCCATAGCGGGTAGTATTAAGAAATGGTTTCGGGCTAAGCCCCACTTTTATGCTCCTTTCATGTGTGTCGCCTTTTTGTGTTATCGTTCAGCGTACCGCGAAGGCGTTTTAGGAAATTATCTATTATGTATTTTTTCTCAAATATAATCAGGCATATTTCCAACTGCTAGGATGTCTATTAGATTTTTTATTTCTTTTAGGGGGGTGGGGGAAGTATTTTCTGCTTAATGCCAAATTTTATATATATTTATATATATATATATATATATATATATATATATATATATATATATATATATATATATATATATATATATTATTAAATATATGATTACACACAAGGGAATTTGTTACACTGAGCCGCCTCCACGATGGCTTAGTAGTCAAAGTCACTATACATCGTGATTCTAACCCAGGTAGCGGTTCGAATCCCACTGGTGATGAAGCGCTCGGCAGTTATGATTCCCCATTTGATATAAGTTATTCCCTGGGTTGTAGAATTGGATACTAGACGATAACTGCGGCTTAATATTTGTAAATATAAAAATGTCACGGTGTTTGTGGCAAAAATTCATTTCCTATATATATATATATATATAATACATATATATATATATATATATATATGTATTACTATATATATATATATATATATATATATATATATATATACACGTATATATATCATATGAAGATGGCTTAGTTGGCATTGTAGCCGACACAGGTCAGGATCTACAGTTGTGTGTTACAAATTACCTGTGATGTTTGATTTTGTGTGTGTATATGTATATACGTATATAGAGTATATGTATTGTATTCAAATTTTTTAACCAAGTTATAATTTCAAAGCATCAACAGGAAATTAAGAACTTAAACCAGACAAGTAGATACCACGAGAAATACACACATAAAAATTAGAAACACAACAAATTTGAAATGCAGGATTCATAAATATCAAGAGGTAGAAGACTAGAATAGAGAAATAGAGAGAAACGATGAGAAAAAACCTACAAAAGACGGAAATTTATAAGATCTCGGGATGCGTCTTTACTGGAGTAAAGCTTCTTATATATAAACGACGGCATCGTATCGCGCACCTATCACAGACATATTGAATACAAGTATACGATTCATTGGTAGTTCTGTCCATTTAGAGCGCCTCAGTGGCGTGGTTGGTATGGTGTTAACGTTCCACCTTGATGGCCGCGAGTTCGATTCTCGGACATTACATTGAGGAGTGAGAGATGTGTGTTTCTGGTGATTAGAAGTTCACTCTCGACGTGGTTCGGAAGTCACGTAAAGTCGATCCCGTTGCTGAATAACCACTGGTTCCATGCAGCGTAAAAACACCATACAAACAAAACAAAACAATTCATACGATCATCCAACATCAGCGGACTTTCGTTTCCCATTCCGGTCACAGACTTGTTTCCTACTGGTTTGTGAAAGGTATTCGATAAGTTGCAGACGTCTGATAAAGATTAAGTTTTACTGCAGCGCTCACGCACCCTTACGAAACACAAAGATGCGACGATTAGGCTCACAGCAGTGTAAAGACGAGACTCGGACTCCGGCGCAGCCAGCCGA
>NC_087219.1:49030247-49061118 GCF_015104395.2 Macrobrachium nipponense | reverse complement strand
GCAGCCAGCCGACGGCTGTTGACCTGGTGAAGTTATGTAATATAAAAAACGGAAGACGAGGCATGAATTCACTATGCCCGAAGGGAGGGAAAGAGGGTCGGTGTTGGCTGTTGAAATACCAGAGGTCAAAATGACACTATAGCTTTTACTTTGCTGGATTTCCGGCTCTCATAGGGACCCACCGGCCTTCGCTTTGAACCCATAATGTATTTAGCAAGTTTCGGAAATGGTCACGGCAGCTTAAGTCCGCAACGTCTGGGAATGGTCGCAAGAGCTTCACTCTTCAACGTCAGGTGTGCTTTGACGGTCACCCATCCAAGTTCTGACGAGACCAAACGCTTTTTAGTTATGTGATGCAGCAAAAGTATGAGTATTATTATTATTATTATTATTATTATTATTATTATTATTATTATTATCAACAAGATGAATCCTATTCATATGGAACAAACCCACAGGCACCGTTGACTTGAAATTGAGCTTCCAAAGAATGTGGTGTTCATTAGGATGGAATAAGAAGAGGTAAAAGGAAATATAGAAAGGAGATATCTCACGTACTAAACAAGGAAAAATGAATAAGCAGAGAAAAATTGATTAAAATGCAAGGATAATAACATCTTCGCTTCAACTTCCGAAGTTCCAATTGCACGACATCCTCAGTGAGGCTGTATTTAAGTTTGAATTTTAAATAAATACACAAAGTTCAGCATCTATGATTCATTTTACCATGCATGATTTTATTCCGTCCTCATCTATATTCCCGTCTATTCCTCTTCTTTACCTTTTTTGAGGAACACGTCTTTTTGACCGTGACCCCATAGTGTATTGTTCTAGATCCATCTCACGTCAGTGTGTCCAGTTGTTGTTGTTGGTTTTTACGTTATTGAAGGGGATTTGCTCTTTCAGTAATAACTTGGCTTAAAGATCCATATCAGCTGGAAATAATTCTCTCTCTCTCTCTCTCTCTCTCTCTCTCTCTCTCTCTCTCTCTCTCTGTCAGGAGTGATTTCTCTGCTCCCCAATTTCTCTCTCATGAATAAAAACATACTTTGGAACTATGTTCTGTTACGTATCAGAAAGGCTTTGCCAAAGTGATTGCTCTCTCTCTCTCTCTCTCTCTCTCTCTCTCTCTCTCTCTCTCTCTCTCATCATCATCATCATCATCATCATCATCATCATCATCAACTTGAAAGAAATATCGTGGATATGATTCTCTCTCTCTCTCTCTCTCTCTCTCTCTCTCTCTCCATAAAAAAAAACATGGCGGGTATGATTTTCTCTCTCTCTCTCTCTCTCTCTCTCTCTCTCTCTCTCTCTCTCTCTCTCTCTCTCTCTCTCTCCACGCGTATACATGTGACCCCACGGGCAAAGCAAGGCAAATGCCGAACGTAATACGATTGTTATTTTCACGGATGAGCGGGTTTTTAGTCTAAGCATTCGTGCAGAAAATTAGATTCACTGGAATTTATATATTTTTTTTTTTTAGCAGCTGACACAACAGTATTCGCTGTATATATTGAAGTTCACAGAAAGTGAGATCCTTGAAATGAGCCCATTAACAGTGTGGAAAGTAAAAAAGACACCCATGCTAATATGATAATTTTGACATTTGAAGACCCTAACGTTCCATCCATGTAATCATTGAAAATGAAAGAGTGCGGAATAAGACCCTTCCTCCCGAAACCAATTCACAATGTTTCAACTGTTTCACGTTTGGTCATTCATCAAAAGTATGTAGGAACGCAAAAAGTTTGCATAAATTGCTCTGCCCCTGACCATGGTATTTGTTCTGAAACACCAAATTGTTGTAATTGTCAGCTGAACCATAAGGCTAATGATAAAACTGTGAAGCATACAAAGATGAACTCATCAGCAATAAATAAGGCTAATGCTGAACACATTAGCATAGGATATGCCAAACAACAATTGGGCCAATCAAAGAGCTATGCAAGAGCTCTAAACCCACTACCCCTTACTACCACAAGGGGTCCTGTAGGAGCACCTTCTCCTGCAGTAGGTGCATCAACTCCTGTGGTATGAGGCCCGGGTATCTTGGGTTGGGTGCTCAGTCACTGGAAGCAAGAGTACACACCACCAAAGCAGGCAAGCTGCCTGTGGTTGAAAAAGAGTCTCCTCCAGATGAAGAGGCTCTCCCATCATCTCTTCCATCTCCTACTTTTAATGTAGTAAATCTATCACAGGCAGAATCTCTGCCTGATCTAATGGAATCAAAAAACAGTTAAGGAACCCCAAGAGAGAGGACTCCTTCAGGTTCTCCCCCTTATACTCCAAATAAGCATGCTTCGATATTTAACAGCTACAGTGTGCTTTCCTCAAGTGAAGCAAGTATTGCAATGGAACACAACCACCAAGTTAAAGAGGTTGCACAGATTACAACGGTAGATGTTCACCCTCCTCCTAAAGAAAATCAAACTAGGAGAAATAAAGATCACAGGGTTAGTCATAAAAAACCGTCTATTTCCAGACCACCTAAAGAGGAAAAAAGAAAGGCTTCCAAAATCGGATTGTAATGGCTTTATTCAACATCCTACAATGGAACTGTAAAGGATTGCGTCTCGTGCTGAAAATCTAAAGGTCCTCCTAAGAGAAACTAATCCTGGAGTAATTTACCTGCAGGAAAACTCAATTAGGTCCAGAGAAGTTCAATCCTGGACTTAATTATGAGATCTTCACGTCCACCCCTCCAGTGGGTGATAGAGCACATGGAGGAGCAGCTATTATCGTGAGCAAATCACTGGAATGCTTGGCCTGTAGCCCTCAGTACATATTTACAGGCTGTTGCTCTTAAGATCACATTAGACAAGCAGATTACTGTGTGTTCCATCTACCTGCCTCCTAGATCAAACTTCACAAATGCTGATATCCAATCATTAATTGATCAACTGCCACAGCCATTTTTTATTCTTGGTGATTTTAATGCCCATAATCCGTTATGGGGAGGGCATACTTCAGATAATGAAGGTAAAATTATAGAAGACATTATTAATAATAATGATATTGTGCTTTTAAATGATGGTACTATGACTTATCATAATATATATTTTAATTCTTACTCTGCTATTGATCTGAGTATATGTTCCTCTGCAATAGCTTTTAGATTTATTTGGTCAGTAAATGAATTTTTAAATGGCAGTGATCACTATCCCATTCTTTTATTTAAAGTTACCAGAAATGTCCTACAGAAATGCCACAGAAATGGAAGCCATTTGGAAGCTGATTGGGAGAAGTATAAAAAGGATATCCATCTCGATAACCATATGAATCCTTTAACAACCATATTGAAGCATATGAGTATTGGACAAACACTGTATTAGCCAGTGCAGAAGCCTCTATTCCAAAAACTACAGGAAAGCCAAGGAGACCAACAGTTCCATGGTGGGACAAAAATGTGCCACCTTAAGAAAAATTACTAGAAGATGCTACAAGAAACACAAATCAAGTGGCACATCCACTTCTAAAAGAAATATATCAGCGAGCCATGGCAAAACAACGACCGATACTTCCGTCGTGCCAAGAAAGACTCTTGGATTTATTTATTATAAATGGTATTAACTCTAAAACACCATCGATGTTGTATGGAAAAAGGTACGAAAACTAGCAGGGAAGTTTGTGCCACCCAAAACTCCCTCTTTGAGAGTAGAAAATAACCTAGTTACAAACCCTTCAGATGTAGCTGAGTCATTGGGTCAATATTTCTCCAACATTTTCTAGCCCAAAAAACTATTCTAGTGAATTCCAAAGAATCAGGAACACTCAGGTCAATCTGAATCTTTCTGGTGATAACCGGGAGGCATACAATGCAAGATTCTCGCTTCAAGAACTACATGAAGCACTCTCTTCAACAGATGACACTTCTCCTGGTGAAGATCTATTTTATATATAATGCTTAGGAAGCTACCTGAAGAGGACCAAACGCTACCTTCTTAAGATCATTAATAAGATTTGGGAGACTGGAGTTATGCCGAGATCCTGGAAAATTTCCATCATAATCCCCGTTCAAAAACCAAATAAAGATCCCCAACAAAGTTCAAGTTATAGACCTATAGCACTAACAAGCTGTGTTTGCAAGTTAATGGAAAAAATGATAAATTATCGGTTATTTTTTTTTTTTTCTTGGTATGGCACTTAGAATCAAATAAGCTTCTCTCTCCTTTCCAATTTGGGTTTCGTAAAAATAGATCTACCCTCGACCCACTTATGAGACTCTCCAACCAAATTCAGCAGGGTTTTGTCAATCAGTGTCAGACAATAGGGGTCTTTCTTTGATTTAGAGAAAGCTTATGACACTACTTGGCGTAATGGAATTCTAAAACAACTACAGAAAATGGGTATTAAGGGCAACTTAATTCGGTTCATTCATTCCTTCCTATCCGAGAGAGTAATAAAAGTGAGAGTAGGGAACTTTCGTCGTCTCCCTTTAACAAGAGGAAGGTGTTTCCACAAGGAAAAGTGTTCTCAGTGTGACCCTCTTTGCTGTCGCCATAAAATAGCATCTTGGATGAAGTTCAAGGCCCAGTGTTCGAGATTCCATTGTTTGTGGATGATTTGGCCATTTATTGCACTGCCTACGATGCTATATCTGCATGCCGATATTTACAGAAAGCTATAGATTCTGTCTCCAAATGGGCCAGGCTAAATGGTTTTAAATTTTCAGCCATTAAGAGTGTTGCTATCCGCTTTCAAGGAGCAGGCGTAAAGAGGTTATACCTAATTTAAACTCGAGGATCTATTTTACATATGCTGCCGATGTCAAATTTTTGGGAATGACTTTTGACTCAAAACTCACCTGGACCAAACATATTGATAACCTTAAATGTAAAATTAAAGCATCTTTTAATCTTTTGAAAGTAGTCTCTGGATATGAATGGGGAGCTGACAAGAAATGTTTATTAAGACCTTTATGATGCACTTTGTAGATCAAAGCTAGATTATGGGTGTCAGATTTATTCTTCAGCGTGCAAAAGCAAACTTAACGACCTCAATATTGTCCATAACATGGGATACGAATTTTTGCTCTGGTGCATTCCGAACATCTCCTGTTGAGAGTCTGTATGTAGATACCCATCAACTGCCACTTGACTTACGACGGGAGAACTGGGTCTGCGCTACATAATGCGCGTAAAGAGCAGTTCTGGAAATCCTTCCAATAAGGTCATTCGCCAACTTGACAACAGGAAATTTAAACCAAGGTCATCTGTCCCCTTCCAGATAAGACTACATCAAGAAGTGAATAATGATACTCTAAAGAATCAGAATGTTTCTCAGTTAGTTGCCTCTAGATTCCCCCATGGCTTATCCCTAAAGCAAAAGTTTGTAACAAAACTATGGTCAAGAAGAACCTTTCTGATAAAATGGCAAAGAGTTTATTCTTAGAACATGATGTAACTCATGATGGTGCGTATAAGATTTATACAGACGGTTCCAAGTCAAGAGAGGGAGTTGGCTAGCCGTAATTACAGAAGACTCTTGTGAGGCTGCAAAACTACCAAATTTCGGCTACAGTATATACAGCAGAACTTTCTGCCATTAATAGAGCATTAGCTATTGTTCATCGTACCGAGAAGAAGAAATTTGTTATATTACGGATTCTAAAAGTGTTTTGGAGAGTCTTATATTTGTAATACATCACATCCTTTGATTTCTCCAAGCTCAAGAGTGGCTGTTTCGAATTTCTTGCAAACACAAAGCTGTTTCGTTCTGCTGGGTTCCTGCCCATGTAGGGATCAAGGGTAATGAAAAGCTGATAGAGCAGCAAAAAGAGTTATGTAATAAAAGATCACTGGATATCCATGAAGTTCCATACATTGATATGAAGTCTTCTATTCGAAGCTATATCCGCACAAATGGCAGGAGCGATGGTCCTCAAACCTTGCCAGAAACAAAGAAGCTGAAGGCAATCAGACCTAATTTGAATTTTTTGGCAGTCTTCGTTTCATAGAGACAGGAGGACCGAGATTGTTTTAACGAGACTTCGTATTGGTCATTCCCGATTGACGCACAGCTTTATACTTGAAGGAAGTGAGGCTCCAGTCTGTGCTCGCTGTGACTGCCTGTTGACAGTTGAGCATATTCTGGTTTGTTGCCCAGTGTATGGTGCGTGCCCGCAGGAAATTCGGACTTTCAGGGAAACAACTTTCTTATATTTTAGGAGATGATGTTGATATCAATAATCTTGTAAAGTTCTTAAAAGAGATTGATATTTACTATAAAATTTGACTTATTTTAATAATATTCAATTTTACCTTTCACCTAATACACACAAGTGTAAAATGCAGTTATACTTTTAATTGTATTTTAATATAAAAATTAAAAATTATATTTTATTTTATTTATTTATTTATTTTTTTAATGAAAAGGTTTTAAGTTTCATTCACATCAGATTATCATCACGTTCAATTAAATTTCTTATTAATCAGTTGATTATTTATTTCATTCCATTACGGCGCTGAATGACCATTATAGGTCCCAGTGCTTGGGCTTGTCCCTAAATTTCATAATCCATCCATCCATACTTCATATTTTTTTTATTGATCCATATAACCTTTAAAATCTTTTGATATCTGACCTAACATTTCGATATTAAAGATCTCCTGGTATCCCATTTTTCCTTATCTCCTAATTAAGTGTCTTTTTGCACCTGACAGACACAGTTTTTTGTAGATAAATATTTTTCCTTTTTCGCTTTTTCCCTTTTTCCATTTTCCGTTTTCCTGTGTTTAGTCTCCTGGTTGTCTTTTATCTTCCGGTTTGGTTGTAGTCATGATTATATGGATCTGTAAGGGGAAAGGTTTTATGCTAATGGAGGCATCTGCTCTTATATTTGAACTATGCTTCAGTATTTATTTACTGCCTGAGCTGTGCTCACAAGCGTTTCCTCATAGTTTATTTTCTCATTTCATTAAATTTTTCATATTTTCATTTCGTTTACTGTCATTTTTTTACTTTCCAAAGCCAGTGTAAACTTTCTGGAATAACTTATATTCTTCGTCTCCGAGCTTTCTCTCAAAATACCGTCTTTTTTATTACGGGCTGCTGTATGAGTAAGAGCCCGTTCTGGCATAAGGTCAGCTTAATCTAAAACAACTACAACCGCTTTTGTAATAGCCTACCGATATATTAAACCCCGAAAAGCAAGAGTCCTTAAAACTTATGTCGGCGGCTGCGTTTTTGAAAGTTCAAACGGAAACCGGATTGATTGGAGTTGCCCCGTATGCCTATATTAGCCGGCTGGAAGATGCCATATATTTCCAGCACGAGTTGTAATAGATTTGCCATAGATTCCTGTTCAGTATCTACAATAATAAGATCCGAGAGGATCTGATCTTGTTTGTCTTCCCTCGGGTGACAGTAGTGGAGACATGATACAGACACCCACCCCTTGCAAACTTTTTTGTTCGGCCCAGGAGGGGTCGGGGTCGGTAGCAGAACGAGATGGTAGGGGAGCAGCCACCCATTCCTTGTAGACTTGTTTGTCCGGCCCGGGTGAGATCGAGGTAAGTAGCTGATCGGGAAGGTAGGAGAGACAGCCACCCTCCCTGTGCAAACATGCTTGTCCGCCCCGGGTGTTGGCTTGGTAGATAGGGGATCGAGAGGGTAAGGGAAACAGCAGCCCCGAATTGCAGCATTTGACTATACTGCAGGGTAATGAAAGGTACCACAAACCCCGCGGCTGAACAAGTTGAGACAGCTGTGTTCTCCTGAAGTATAAGGAGCTGTGACTGATTAAGACAAATTATATCAGCTAAGGAGTCATTTCAGACCTCTTGTCGAGGTGTGACGGTTACCAATTAGCGTTATTATGGTATAACGACAAGGAATGATTGATGGAATTGGTTATGATGACGGTATGATGAAACAGCCCTGTTACTGCTCTCGCATTGATTTTACACACACACACATATTATATATATATATATATATAGTTATGTATATATGTATGTATGTATGTATGTAAGTATGTATTTATTTTAATAGCCACAGTTACTTGAGTATCCTAATATTTTGAATATGCTTCCCATTTTAGTTATGAAATATAACAGGATATGAATAAAGAAATTATATTTTTCTTGGGGAATTCGAACCCACTCCTGTTAAGCCTGTCATGCCATTATTATACTTAGAATGGTTCAATGGAATCACTACACTTTATTTCAGTCATGAAGAAATATCGACGTGGTGAGGATTTGGTTTCTTTTAACTTTTAACAAAAATTCGACATAACACTGAAATATTTGTGGGTGCGCGGGTGTCGTCAGTAATCTCTGTTTTTAAGAAATATAAACGTTTATGTTGCCTTATTTTTTAACTTATAATTCTCTACTTTCTTTAATGATCTTGATTGTATTTCCAGGGGTTTTAAGATGATTCTTACAAATGCAGCTAATTTCCTGCCTTAAGAGTATTAACCAATTAAAGAATACTCTCTCTCTCTCTCTCTCTCTCTCTCTCTCTCTCTCTCTCTCTCTCTCTCTCTCTCTCTCTCTCTCTCTCTCTCTCATAGTACTTACTGTGTTCCCAAACGTTAAACTGCAGTGTGGAGACTGCCATAAAAAATTTCGTAACACTGCTTATAAATTATTGTCTCATTCGCCGAATTCGTGACGTGTTAATAACGCAGCCGTGGGCTTTATTAGATTATTAACTGTGCCTTTAGTAGTTATGCGTTGTCATGGCTGGTGTAAGTTCACGGGTACTCCCATAGTTAGACGGGTCGTTACCGCTGGTTGTCGCTTGTTCGGTCTATAATGGCTTTGCGTTATGAACAGTTTGTGACACCGTTTACAGTTTCTTGTCTGCAATTACATGTTCGTTCACCGACATTGCTGTCAACAGTTTCCCGCCTAAAATCACGCGTTCGCTGCAACGCGACGTTTTGAACCAGACGCTATCGCCAACATTATGCCAAACTTATTTGATACACGCTGCCTACCTGCCACATAATCATTCGCGAAGATTTACGTCTTTATCTGACATCGACAGTAAGTGAACAGTATACAGGTACGTATTGAAGCGCGCGCGCGTGCACACACACACACACACACATATATATATATATATATTGTCATACCTATACCTATACAAGCACACACACACACACACACACACACACACACTTATTTATACACCATTTTCCCTTGGAAAACCGCCCCGGTTTGCAACCCTGATATCAGTGGGTTTATATGCGAAGAAGACTAGCATTTCTTGGTGTTATCCCATCCGAGTCCTCTTCAGACTCATTGCTGCTTATCCTCCCCATGCGAACAACTAGCGGTATGGCCAGTATACAGGGTGTCCATAAAGTCCCAGTACCATTTCAAGTATTTATTGCTCGGAAATCATACAACATAGAGTAATGCATTTTTTTTTTTTTTTAGAATGTAATACATTTCCTCAAGATTACATTCAAGAGCACATACATTCGCTGCAGGGAGACGGAATATCGTCTCGAAATTGTGAGGGCAACTAATTTGCACATGTGAAATATATTGCTTGTATGTTATATGGTTTCTGAGCAATAAATACTTGTAATGGTATTGGGACTTATGGTCACCCTGTATAGTATTCCTATAGACTAGGCAAGAACCTGTACATTAACACACTCATGATCCACTCTCTTTACTGCGAAAAGGGTATGAGTGTGTGATGGAGGGGGAAGGTGGGGGGTTAAGGGGGCGGAATGCATGTTTTCACTACTAAGCCATTTCTCCGAATAACGGTTAAGGGTTCCGAGAAAAGGGAAAAGATGATTGTAATCACTGCCAGTCACACTAAAAGTGGTGGATCGCGGACGAACTGACATTTCATAACTTCCGCAACATTAGCCATTTCGTACCCTCACGTATATACGGTTAATGAAGAACCTTTCACAAGGGGCGATTCAGCTCTGCCTTTTGCGTTTTTTCCCGCCTCTTGGATGTTGATTCCCTTCCTACTCTATGTCTCTTTTCAGCACGTCTGGTCAGTCTTTCCTGGGCATTTCTCTCTCTTCTAAAAACTGCTGCATTCTACTCTCTTTTCCACATGATGGAACCACCATCTTAGATCACTGACTCTTTTCCCCAGTTTCACCTCATCTTATGTCGCCATATTACGTAAAAAGTTCGTATTTATTGCCTCCATATTTTTGTTTCTGTTTACCTGCATCATCTTTTTAAACAGAAATCGTCGGTGGTAATTTGCTTTGTTGTATTTGTAGTTTGGCCCCCACCCCCCGCCAACCTTCTCATATAACCCAGTTTTTGTTTTTGTATTTTCATGACGAACCGAAGTTTTATTTTCATTTCCTTCTTTATTAACCTGCTTTCGACATAGATTGCCGGATCGCGTGTCCATCAATCCTCTCGATCTCTAAACTGACCCAAAAATGGCATCGTTCAACTTTTTTTTCCGTTGATATATTATGCCCGATAACAGACAACATCGTCCGGTTCGAATCGTTTTATCTTAAACGATCAACGAACAGGTCAGCAGATTACTGATGTTCGGCTGGCCCCGTGTTCTCAGAAGTTCAGTCCGCTCTCATTTCAGGCGGTTCCGTGGAATTTAAGGATCGGCGGATTGCGAGGTTTGGAAAGAATCCTCTACTTTCGGCCTCTAGAATCTCCTGCTTTCGTTTTTCCTTGCTTATAACCTTCTAACCTCTAAGGGGCACTTTTTATGCTGTCTGCTGGGTTAACATCCGCCCCACGTTTTATGTTCTTCCCTATTTTTTCCTTGTTTTCGTCGGCCTTTGGCCAGAAATGGAAGAGACCTGGTTCTATGAGTAGACTTTGGCCTTTGCAAGTGGTTAGTAACCAAGAAAAGTCGTCTTCTCTTCTTTCTCACCGTTATCCCTACATCAAGGGGTCGGTTGCCTGATGCTCCACTGCCTTTTATCAAAGGCATCATCCTCCACCAAACTTCTTCTCTCCAAGAGAAGTATTACACAGTAAAACAAATCATTTGAGGTCGGATTGCTTTTTCACAAATTTTAGCTTTGCATGAAGTTTGTCTATAACTCAGATTGTAATTAATAAAAGTTTATAGGGACATTTCAAAGAGGCTTTTTAGGGTTATATCATCATTTCATTGTCAGTAATGTTAGATACTGAAAAGAAGGCTTGATAAATAAACACTCTCAGTGAAAAATAGTCAAGTCTGAATTATAGCAAATACTTTGAGAAGCCCAAGTTTCAAAACAGATAGCCAGATCAACTGTGGAAATAATTTGAATTCATTACGTCAGTCCGTGACTTAATAATAGAATTACATATAATTCTCCTAAAGTCGCCTCTCATCCATAACGAAATATATATAAATTAATATCTTCATTGGAGAAACAAATTTACAAATATATTTCAAAAATAAAATTTTACGGTGAGCTTTCGAGAATCTGTACGATTGTAAGGGGAATCGTACAGATTCTATAAACTGTATATATTTTTTAAAACATATTTGTACACTGACATAATTGTGGATTTGTTCCTCCATTTTAAGATTCATGCTACTCTTTGTTCATTATCATAATAGGTGGGTCCTCTCTACGTTAAATTCTCCTGGCCTTCAACTTTGATCTTTAAATGCATTGCTACTGAACTAAGGGACATTTGTCTCCACGGGGCGACCATCATTATTTCATTCAAGGTAGAAGTGGAACTTTTTTTTTTTTTTCCTTTTTTTTTATAGCTGCGTTTACACCTAGAGAATTGAATCGATTCAATTCATGAAGAATCAACACCATTCATGATTGGTCTTGATCCGCCAGACTAATTTCAATGTAACCGTTTACACCAAGCGAATCGGTATGATGTGAATCGACTCGAGTCCCTTGGTGTAAACGGTTGCATTGCAATTAGTGTGACGAATCAAGACGAATCAGGAATCATGTTAATTCTTCATGAACGGAATCGATTCGATTCGCTTGGTGCAAACAGTTACATTGAAATTAGTGTGTTGAAATTAGTGTGGCAAAACAAGACGAATCGGGAATCATGTTGATTCTTCATGAACGGAATCGATTCGATTCGCTTGGTGCAAACAGTTACATTGAAATTAGTGTGGCGAAACAAGACGAATCGGGAATCTTGTTGATTCGTCATGAATGGAATCGATTCGATTCGTTTGGTGTAAACGCATCCCAAGTAAGTGTAGTTGTCGGTGGTTTTTAAAAAGGATAATAACTGCCATTTACTGAAGCAGTCAAGTTCCGCCATCACAACAAACACAAGTTAGTAGCGCTGTTCTTCCGTCATAATGATGGTAATGACTCTGATGGAACTTAACAGTACCCGGCCCCAATTTGAGATTTACTGCTATTCCTTCTGCTATTCCTTCGTTATGCCTTTTTTTAATTATCTTCATCTACGAGGTTCCTCAATGGAGGTTTGGGTTACGTGCTGGCCTACCGATTTGGTAGGCCGAGCTCGCTCCCTACTCTGCCAACGCGGAATCAGAGGAATTTATTTCGGGTAATTAGAAATCAATTTCTCGAAACAGTGTGGCTCGGATCCCACAGTAAGTTGTAGGTCCCGTTGCTAAAGTAATCAGTTGGTTCCTAGCCACATGAAAATATCTAATCCTTCGGGCCAGCCCTAGGAGAACTGTTAATCAGTTGAATGGTCTGGCTAAACTAAGATATACCTAATCTTTTCATCTACGGAAGGCAAAGGTTACGTCATTCACACACGGGAGTGGCCTCTCTCTCTCTCTCTCTCTCTCTCTCTCTCTCTCTCTCTCATATAAACTTGATTAAGGTCGCACCACTAATTTTCGGGCACTTTCACAAATTGGAATGATTTGATATTTATATTTCATTACTGAATATTCTTGTTAATTTATTAGTGCTTGTACATGCGTACACTTATATATACAAACATATGAACATATATAATATATGTGATATAATGTGTGTGCACATAGATGTACATGTGTATGTTTGTATATGTAAATGAATAAAGACTATATATATATATGTATATATATATATATATATATATATATATATATATATATATATATATATATATATTATTCGATTTTAAATCACGAAAAAGGTAAAAATGTGATGATTATACGAACAAAGTTGCAGTCACGAATCATCTGCATTGTTTTCACTTTTCCTTCGTGGTTGGTACTTTATTCTATATATATGAATGATATATATATATAATATATATATATATATATATATATATATATATATATATATATGACATATAGATAACAATAATAATAATAAAATCTTTTCTTTCTATTCCTGGCGGGAGGCGGCATGCCGTTAGATAATTCTCAATGATCAGTTCTTTTTTGGAGTGATTCAAAGGCATATAACAATAATAAGAATAAGGTTGCTGTTAACAAACCATACTCCGAAGGTGAAGAATCAATATTATATATATATATATATATATATATATATATATATATATATATATATATATATATATATATTTACATATCTATATATATATATATATAATATATGATATATATTATACATATACATATACATATACATGTATAATATATATATATATATATTATACATGTATATGTTTATTTATATTATTTTATATATATATACATGTATAATATAATATTTATACATGTATTATACATATATATATATATAATATATAGTAAATATGTTAATTTTTTATACATGTAATAAATTATATATACATGTATATATATAAATATATAAATAAATAAACATATACATGTATAATATATATATATATATATATATATATATGTATGATATAGTATATATATATATGTATATATATATATATGTATATATATATATATATATATATATATATATATATATAAAAATAAATAAAGAGAGACAGAGAAAGGGGAGATGATTAATTGATTGATTGATTGATGCAAAAATGTACCATGGCGTTACAACAACTTAGGCCATCGACGCCGGAAATATACTGTTATGTAATTAAACGGGTAGAGAGAGAGAGAGAGAGAGAGAGAGAGAGAGAGGACGGTTATGTGACGAAGCAGTAAATGACCTAAGTAAGAAAAAATAGCAAATTTGGTACCAGAGTTGTACACATAAATTTTCAGACATAAATACCATTTACCTTCAAGCATTGAAATGACAGTGAATGAGAGAAGAATCCCCCGTTCCCTAAGAAGCTTTCACAATACACAAAACACTATTTCCTCTCCAACCACAACGGTTATGGCTCTCGTCCTTGCCAACAAAAAGCAATTGACGAAGCACTTGGTAAGTCTCGATAATTATTTTCCCTCCTAAAGTGACTCTCCTAGACATGGGAGATGAGACAGACAGCTACTCGTACTGTAATGACCACAGCGTTTGCGTCGCCTGTCTCCCTCTCTCTCTTCTCTCTCTCTCTCTCTCTCTCTCTCTCTCTCTCACTTGTCCCCAAAGGAGAAGCGAGCGGAAGGGATGTACCATGAGGTGGTTTTGGGAAAGAGGGGGTGGGGGTACAAGGTGAGGACTGGTGTCAGGGGTGGGGGAGGCGGAGGAAAAGGAGGAATTCCGGCTGTCGGAGATTCCTCACAAACACTGTGGTAATGACCTAGGATAATTGCCATCCGGCGTGGTGGTTAATTATCCCTTCGAAGTAATGGCGCTCTCTCTCTCTCTCTCTCTCTCTCTCTCTCATGGCAGAAACAGATACCTCACAGAATCATCGTAGTTATTAACTGCTGGAGACTTGGGTTTAATGTTCAGTGACGGGCGCACTGTTCATATAGGTTCATTTATGCCCCGCAGTCCTCATGTGGCTGTGTGTGCGTATGTCTGATTCTGCATATGACGCGCATTCATTATAAACCTAAAGACAAAAAGAGCACCTCAGTGGCGTGGTCGGTATGATGTTTGCGTGCCATTCGGTGGCCGCGAGTTCGATTCTCAGGCATTCCACAGAGGGGTGAGAGCTGTGTATTTCTGGTGATAGAAGTTCACTCTCGACGTGGTTGGGAAGTCCCGCAAAGCCGTTGGTCCCGTTGTTGAATAATTACTGGTACCTTGCAACGTAAAAACACCATACAAACAAACAATAAAGACGAAAAGATGGCAGATGAAGCGACAGATCTTTAGCAAGTGGGGAAAACGAACCCACGCATGGTATAAAATGTGAAATAACCTTTTAACCCACCATGCTACGAAGGAAGATGTGTAATTAAACACATTTTTGCAAATAACGTCCTTAAATTTTATTTCTCTCTCTCTCTCTCTCTCTCTCTCTCTCTCTCTCTCTCTTCTCTCTCTCGTTACTGATTTGATTGTAGGTAGCATAGTATTTCCGAAATGTATACGCTCTCTCTCTCTCTCTCTCATATCCATATTCCCTTTCCTGCGAGGGAAGTCTGTTATATCTCCGCCATTCGCAAAGCATTTTTAAACCGGTCCAGACCGGTTAGGAAGCAGAAAAGACCCCAGCAGACAGACTTCCAGAGCAAGCTGGACCGCACATCCCGTGGGAGGTGTTCTTTTGGAGAGTACAGTCTGGAAATGCCAAATGTAACGCCAGATAATTACAATTCTAATTACATTCCTGTTATATGACAGCCCAAACCCTTACCTTCGCTTCCCCCCCCCCCCCACCCCCACCCCAAATCCTCCTTCGCCCACTCACCTCTCCGATCCGTGATTGAGGTGGATGGAAATTAAAGGAGAATGCAGGGGAAGAAGACGTGTGGGAAGGGATGAGTATGGGGAACTATAGCTTACACACACACACACACACACACACACACACACACACACACACACACATATATATATATATATATATATATATATTATATATATATATCTTAAATGAAACTTCTTTTAAACATCTATTGATTTATTTATCTTTGTAATTTCCTATTTAATGATGTAACAGCACGAATAACCTAGATGTTGCAGCACCAGTTTTAGTAGTCACAACAATCAATCAATCAGCTTTGGAATGGGAGATTTATATCGAAGGGGAAGCTCCTCGTGCATAGGCCGTGGCTTTGAACCACCCATCTCGTCTCCCATCCATGATTATGGTGTGATCGAGGGAAATATTGCCACGGGGTAGAAGGTGAAATAGTGTAGGAATGGAGAGGTAAGTGGAACAGAATAGCTACGGAAGGGAGTAGATAGGGATGAGGGAGGGAGGAGAGGGGTGTCTCAATATGTGCCGCGTGGAAGCCCTCTGGCGGGTAGGCGCGCCGGGAATTCGGAATACGTGTCTATTGGTTGTCTCATTGATATTTGGCACTCCATTCTGTATTGATATCTCTCCCAACTATCTTCGCCCCACGTTCTCTCTCTCTCTCTCTCTCTCTCTCTCTCTCTCTCTCTCAGGAAAGGGTGGGTTAGGGAGGGGTGGATAGGGTCGTCTTGCAAGGTGCGGGGGATAGGTCCCCCTTCGATTCTTTTTTGCTCTGTTTCCAGTACGTTGCTTATTTGTTAACTCTCTGTTGTCTGTGTCGTGAACTTCTTGGCAGTCTTTTACATAGTTGTTGCTTGTTCCTTATTTACCTTATTTTCCAGGTTATAAATTTTGCATTCTTATTACAATGAAGAAAACATATGTTTATTTTGTGGTTACTTTATCTAATATTCTTTAATACGTTTGTTATTCCAGGAGCTGTTTGCATGTTGTATTGTAATTTTGCTCGATTAATTCCCAGTGAATGATTATAATAGGATTTAATTTTATTCATGGTTACTCATGTTATTACTGGGATGGGTGTTGCTATTATTTTATATTTATATTTGATTTGTAATTAACCATATGAAATACAGATAGCTGTTATTATATATATATATATATATATATGCGAATACACAGGAAAATGATTGGTAGAAATCCAAGCGTTTCTTAAACAATGTCTACTATGATTCTTTAAACACACACACACACACACACACACACACACACACACACACACACACACACACATATATATATTAATTATATATAATAATAATAATATATATATAATATATATATATTTATTATAAATTTTATTACTTTTAATTTAATAACAACGTGATATAAGATATAAACGGTGTATTTGGCCACGAGGAAAACGAAACAACGGTGTAAGATCTTTCACCCTTACTGAAGCAAAATTGTCTTAAGAAAGGCTGGGTTTTACAAACACAAACTGAGATTGAATGAGTACGTAACCATTCTAATGCTTACGGAGCAGGCAAGGGCAATTAAGGATACTCTTCCGCTTAGGGACAACTATCTCCGATCAATTCAGGTACTGGATGAAACATGGAGGGGCCAACGGTATTGACAAGAATTACCGAGTTCCTTTACTATCTCCTTCGAACATCTTGTGCCTTTAAGTGCTCTTTTTGGAGCAAGAAGCCCAGATCCCGCACAGAGCCCCTGGAGGTAAAGTAACATTAAGTTTGTTAGTAACACTAGTAACAGCGTTATCTGCTACTATGACTACGACGGGTCCAGTCAGTTCTCTGTGATTTTTCCTCGTTGGGGAGTTGCGCCGTCAGTGCACCTCACTCATTGCTCTGTAGGAATTACCGTAGGTACATTGCCGCGTCCCTTCGGTGCCTAACTGCAACCCTTTTCATTCCTTTTTCTGCATTTCCGTCCCCCTGATCCCAACTCCTTGACGAGGTGGGGGGCTTAGGGATCCACTGCAGAGAGAGTATGCCCCTTTAAGCCTACTCTCTCCGCTGTGGATCCAACTAAACATTGGGACCTTTAACTCCTTTACTCCTCCTCCTTATAAATTTTCCCCTTTCCCTTCTTCTTTTTTCGTTGACGACCCTGGCATGGTTTTGGACTATTGAATTGACAGCTCTTTTAACTTGATGGAGGGTGGAGTTGGATGGCATGCCTCTCCGCCCGTAAAACTAGAGTACCTGACGTGGTTGAGCGAGGGGTTTGGGAAATTTTTAAGTCAAGCCATGCCCACAGTGCTGGGTCTGATCTCATGGGACTGACGACCCTTAAGGCACTGTGGGTATGGCGTATATCCAGGTGAGGGACCCAGGGCAGTTACCAGTGTGTGTAACGGCATTGCCCCTCCCCCGGTTGGGCCTCCTTGGTGAGAGGGACCTCATCCTGGATGAAATTTTTTTTAATACTATATATGGAGAAAACAATTAACCTCACAACGACTTATGGCATGGCAATGGACTGTTCTCTGGATAACTCAAATCATGAAAATCAGAGTGGTATTAAGACATTATTACCATACAATAACCCAAAAGAAATAGATATCGCCAGGACCCAACCTTGATTCACTTTGATTCTCTCTTTGGGGAGTCAAACTGGTCAAGGTTTTTGAACTTAGAAGCTGACAAAGATATATCTTTATTAAAATTAGAAAATTACCTATTGAATCGATGCCCATCGCAAGAGATGAGCATAAGACAAATTAAAAAAAGGGAATGGTTGGTTGAAACAACAACCAAAAACCAATCGGAAAACTATCAATGTATAAAAAATATAGATAACATAAATATAAAGGTTACAAGGCATGATACAATGAACAGTGTACAAGGCACAGTAGTAGTACCAAATCTTGAGGATGAAACATTAGATAGATTAATACTTTTAGATTCATTAAAGAAAAGGTACAATAATGTTGAAGACTGCGAAGTATATGAGGTCCCAAGCAGGAAAGACAAAAGTCAAACTATCAAAATAGCCAAGATAAAGTTCAGTGGCCAAACCTTACCCTTAAAAATTAAAATGCTAGGATTAAATAGGGAACTAAGACCTTATGTTCCTAAACCTATGCAATGCAAGAACTGTTGCAAATATGGTCATACAGCAATTAAGTGCAGGAATATTTATAGATGTGCCTTTTGCAGCTCGCAGGACCATAAAACACGCTGGGACTGTGGCCAACCCAAATGCGTCAATTGTGGAATAGAACATCATGCCAGATCTAAATTGTGTGCGTTTCTATATCTACAATACAGAACCTAACAAATTAACTACAAGAACGAACTGGAATGACGATAAGATAAGCAAAGTTAGAACTGAAAGTGAGAGGATTAAATGACCCAGCTAAGAAATTTAGGTATGCAGACACCTCAAAGTCAAGCAATACCAGAAACTGAGACGAATGATAATAATAGAAATAAAGAAATACCACCACATAAAATACAAGATGAAAAGAAACTCTTCAAACATACATAATATTACGACTGTGGAAAATCGATTTAGCTCAATATCGGAAATTGAAATAGATAATGACATAGAGGACAAAACAAAGAAGAATTAAAATCACAAGAATGTGAAAAACAGATAATACTACTCGAAAGAGGCAACTGGATAAGACCCCACCTAATTCCACCAAACAAGTCTGTAAAAAGATAAATAATCCACCAATCTCGCCGAAAGCTAAAGTCAGAAACAAACACTAATATTCCACTGTCTCCCAGAGTAACAATAGTACCTCTAGGAACCGAATCACAAAACTCAGATGAAATGGAAAACCAAAATACAGGTCACTACAGTGAAAACGAAGAAATTCACCCATCACCAATTATAGGGCGCCACAGGAAAAACAAGAAAAAACAACAAACTGAGAAACAGGAAGATACATGCGGCTGCAGTAAATGCTTTATAGCAATGTGCCACAAAAATAAGACTATAACAAAGACAGCCTAACCAACACCATAAGAAATTTCATGAGGAATAGGAGTAAGGAAAAAACAAATATCAAATCTCATGAAGAAGGTTGTATGTGTATTGAACACTTAGAATATTACAAAGAGAAACACATCAGTGTTGTAGATAATATTCTAAAGAAAATCAAAATGGAAAAATCATATCAAGATAGTAAAAAGTAACAGTAAACGAAAGTAAGATTCAAACTACAACAAAAAATGAATCAAGACCTACAAAAATACAAATTAACTTATAAAAAATTTTAGGAAAATATCAGCTTTAATAATCTAGGGTAATTTTGACCACTTATATTACACCATTCAATCGTTATATAATTCAATGGAATATAAATGGATTATTAACGAGAATGCACTTAGGGGAAGTCCAACGACTTATTAGCGAACATGAACCAATGATTATATGTATTAACGAGAATGCACTTAGGGGAAGTCCAACGACTTATTAGCGAACATGAACCCAATGTTATATGTATACACACATAGGAAACGTGTTCCAAAAATAGTAAATATCTATTAGCTACAACATCAAGGAAAATGAAAATAATTTAGGAACAGCATAATATAGTCCATAATAAAATTATATACGACAAATTAGATATAGATTACACTGAATTGCAAATTTCAGCGATTACAGTAAAAATAGAAAATAATGTGTTTGATATAATTAACTTATACAATCAGCCTAATAAAAAGTATGATTTAAACAAATTACAGAAAATAATAAAAGAGTTTAAGAATCCAATATTAATTGTAGGAGATTTCAATGCGCATAACTCAATATGGGACTATAACAACATTACTCCAGATAAAGATGGAGCAAAAATAGAAAACTTAATGAACGCTAATAATCTTTGTTGTCTGAATGACAGCGAAGTAAATACATATTATCCAGAAACCCATGGAACATTTCCCACAGTAGATGTCACCCTTTGTTCAACAAATATAGTTGACAGACTAGATTGGAATATATGTGATGACTCCTACTCAAGTGACCATTTTCCCATAATAATATCCTTATTAAATAATGAACCAAAAACCATATTCTCCACATTACAACATGCAAAAAGCAGATTGGGACATATTTTACTTTCATACCGATAAAATACGCCGTATGATTATTTGAGAAATCACAATGAGACGAACGATTTCATTGTGTCCTTCATTAAAAAGGCAGCAGACAAAGCTATTCCTCATTCAAAACCCCATAATAAAAAACTTAAAGTCCCCTGGTGGTCAGATGATCTAACTGAATTAGTACGAGAAAAACACTTTAGCAAGAAGGTTAGATACTCTAAACAGAAGATTCAATAAAGTTAATAAATCAAAACATTCACAGAAGAAAATATATTAAAAATGACAATTTTTATATTAGAAATAGATGTATTAAAACCTTTATATAATAAAATTATCAGCCAAATTTAGAAAAGAAGTAATAAAAGGTAAATAATATCTTGGAGGTCCTAGTGTCAGAAATAACAAGCGAAACATCCATTCAAAAAGTATGGGAAAAATTCAGAAAAGAAAAAATAAATGGAAACAAACATTAGACCACCCAGACAAGCTATATTAGATCATGGAAATAAACTTTTAGATCCCTTCGAAATAAGTAACATACTTGGGGCAAGTTTTGCCAAAATAAGTAGTGACGAAAATCTAGACAACATTTTAAAAAAGTAAAAAACAAAGCAGAGTCTATTATACTAAATTTTGAGACAAAGGAAGATATATATTATAATAAAAAGTTCAATATGGAAGAGTTAGAATATGCTCTCTTGAACAGTAATAAATCTGCCCTGGAGGAGATGATGTTTGCTTTGAGATGATTTGCCACCTAGCACCTTTGGCAAAATCATACTTATTAAAATTTTACAATCATTTATGGCTCCAAAACTTGTTTCCAGACAAATGGCGAAATGCAATAATAATTCCTATACCCAAACCAGGAAAAGATGCTAGTAATGTGAATAATTATAGACCTATCTCATTAACAAGTTGTATATGCAAGTTATTGGAGAAAATGGTAAATGCACGACTTACATGGCACATTCGTGAAAATAAAATTTTAAGTCCTACACAGTTTGGTTTCACACGTAATAGGTTTCTACATTAGATTCTCTGTGTAGTTTGGAAGACCATATACGTAGAGGATTTGAAAAGAAAACAAATTACAATAGCTGTCTTTTTTGACATTCAAAAGGCATACGACACTACATGGAGGTATGCAATATTAAAATCTTTACATAATAATAACATCCGCGGCCATCTTCCTAAATTTATTAAAAACTTTATGACTGACCGCACTTTTCAGGTGAGAATAGATAATGTTTTTTCCAAAATATTTCCACTTGAAAATGGAGTACCACAAGGTACGTCCTTAGTGGTACTTTGTTCACATTGGCAATTAACAACATCAGTAACATGCTACCGGTTGGAATTAAGAGTAATTTGTATATGGATGATTTTGCAATATATTACACAGCATCACGCATAAAACATGCAGAAAGAATTATTAATAAAACTATAATAAAAATAGATGAATGGGCCTCATCAGTAGGATTTAGATTTCCATAGAAAAAACCCAAGCGGTCATTTTTTATCAAAAGTAAAATTTGGAAAAAGGCGAAGAAGCAGAATAAAAATGAGAAACCATAATATACCAATTAGCCAAACTGCAAAATTTTTAGGTTTAATATTTGATGCACACCTCAACTGGAAAAACCCATATAACTTACATAAAATCAAAATGCAAAAGAGCATTAAACCTAATTAAAAAAAACTCTCTCACACAAATTGGGGAGCTGATAGACATACTCTTACTATACTTTATAAAGCAACAGTGCTATCAATTATTGATTATGGAAGTGAAATATACGGGTCAGCTTCAGAAGCAGCACTGAAAATATTAGACCCCAATTCACAACGAAGGCCTAAGAATATGCACAGGAGCATTTAGATCCTCGCCAGTCTCCTCTGTACAAGTTGAATGCGGCGAACTGCCACTATCCCTCCATAGAGAATCATAACCATGAAAAGTGCATTAAGAATCAAGGCAGTGATTCACCAACTAAAGTCTATTTGAGTTAAGGGATGTCTTTATAAAACAATCATTCACCACCTTTCCCAATTAGAACTAATAGACTGTTCGAGTCATTAAATATAAATATACAAGTACCTCCAATAGTAAAGTTACCACCTCATTGGACTATGATTAAAGTAAAGACTTGCACTCGCATTGAATATTTATCTAAAAAGTTCCGTATATACCCAGAACACCATAACAAAAACAAAAAAACCATAGAACATATAAGACAAAAAAAGTTTCACATTATGCAATATATACCGACGGGTCCAATCGCAACATGGCGTAGGATATGCAGCTATATCGCAGAACAAAACATATCAATTTTCTTACCCAATCATGCCTCAGTCTTCACAGCAGAGTTGTGTGCAATTAAAGTAGCTATCAAAATTATAAAGCAAAACTTCAATTAATAATTTTGTGATTTTTAGTGACTCGAGAAGTGCCATAGAAGCTCTTCAGAATTACAATTCAAAAAATTAATATTTGTACAGCAAATTCAATTTGAACTCCACAAATTATATAAAAAAAAAAAATGGCAAAAATATTGAAATATGTTGGATCCCTGCTCATGTGGGGATAAGAGGATATGAAGAGGCTGATAAAGCAGCTAAAGAAGCAGTCCAAATGATAAAAGCAAATGCAAACATCCCCACCAGTGATTATATAAGATATATAAAAACAATAATTGTAAATAAACTGGCAAACGTATGGGCTGAAGAGCCTGAAAATAATAAATTAAAACAAATAAAACAGGATGTTAACAAATGGAGTTCAGCAATATCAAAGAGAGAGACATGCTCAGTAATCCTGACAAACGCCTCCGTATAGGCCACACTCGTCTGACACACGGGCACTTGAGGAGCAACCCACGGACCTGCTCCAGAGTGTTCAGAGTGCAAGGAGTTGGTAACAGTCAGACATGTCTTGTGCGAGTGTCCAAAGTATGACCAGCAGAGACTGTCAACTTTTGGAAATAAACAATAAAGAAATTTTGACAGAATCTTTTACATTTTCAGTAGTTCCAATTTTGACTTTTCTGAGGAACTGCAATTTAATTGATAAAAATATGTTTTTTAGTGAATTTTAAAACAAAATTTCAAAAATTTAAAACTTAATTCCGAATTTTAATATACCGTTTTAGTATGTATGTAAGGGAACATGAGTAAATGTATTTATTGTGTGTGTGTTCTAGTATGAAAGCGTTTGCCTTTGTGCAATTTTTTTTATTTATCCTGAATGACCAATTTGGTCCCAGTTCTGGCCTAAGGGCTAGACCTGGCATTTTATCTAATCCTTCGGGCCAGCCCTAGGAGAGCTGAAAATCAGCTCAGTGGTCTGGTAAAACTACTTTTATAATAATAATCTGCATTTCCGTTCATATTCTCCCTTATCTTTCCACCCTTTCCTGACAATTGTTTCACAGTGCAACTGCGAGGTTTGTAGCTTGTTACACCTTTTAAACCTTTTACTCTCAATTTCGCTTTCAGCCCTGAGTGGCTTCACAGGTCCCATTGCTTGGCTTTCGGCCTAAATTGCATGTAAATTGTAAATCTGTGATTTTACACTTAGTTGCTCACAAAGAAGATTATTCCTTTGGCCATTTGTAACATTTGTAGTCTATTTATAATTTTATCAATAATGTTGCTTATTCTGGTGAGGACAGTTACCTATAAGTTTACTTTTTCAGTGTTATTATATGAAAACAATGCATTTACCCATGAATATTTTCAACTTTGAAAAAAGGCGAGAAAAAACAAAAGGTGTTCTTTGGGAATTCTTCCTTCCTCTCACTTTTATTTTGAAATAACTTCACAGATTTACTGAAGCAAGTACTCAAAATCTGAAGTGAATATCACAAGACGGCACTTATTGCCAAATGTTCTGTAGCTCACTGTCCAGTAATTCAAGATTGACAACAAGTAGCTCTCGCAAGAACATCTAAGAAAATACTGGGATTTGTGTAATAATAGGTTTCCCAGAAAAATGAAATACATAAGTCACTTATTGATCGCTGCTTTAATGCTCGTAAGGGGTTCAGAGTCATACTGAAGGTCTGTCACTGGCGCCTTCAGTGTAAGTGCCTTCTCTCACTGCAATACCTAGAAATGGAACATGCGATACAGATGTTGACAAGTAATAAAATCCACTGTGATATGACAGACGTAATGGGTAAGGAAATTGAAGATTTTAACACACAAAAGGAGTTAACAAAAAACTGACAAAATATCAGAGTCGAAAAGTTTCATATTGAATTTAGAAGATGTAGTAAAAGCAAATGACTTGTGTATTCAATTTTTCTGGGAATCCTATTAATACACAAATCCCAGCATTTTCTTAGATGTTCTTCCGAGAACTACTTATTACCAATCTTGAATTGCTGGATAATGAGCTACAGAACATTAGGCAATAAATAGTGTCTTGTGATATTCAACTCAGCTTTTGAGTAATTGCTACAGTAAATCTCTGAAGTCATTTCATAATAAAAATGATAGGAAGAAAGAATTTCCAAAGAAAACCTTTTTTTGTCTCGTCTTTTTCCAAAGGTTGAAAATGTTCATGTATAAATGCATTGTTTTCATATATAACACTGAAAAAGCAAGCTTATATGTAACTATCCTCATCACAGAGTAAGCAACATTGTTTCAAAAATTATATATAGACTGATTACAAATATTACAAATGGCCAAAGGAATAATCCTCTTCGTGAGCAACTAAGTGTAAAATCACAGATTTACAATTTACATGCAATTTAGGCCGAAAGCCAGGCACTGGGACCTGTCGTGTAAACAAATGTGACAGAGTGGATTGATTTATTGTCGACAAAGAAAAATAGAAAATGAAGTCTTGTCATTATGGCTGTCAATCTGAGAACTGAATGAATTTTTAGGGTATCTGCTAGCTTTTATGGTGGTAATGAAGATCTCGTCCACACTTCTGACATAATTTCTAGGTCTCTTGTTGCTGCTGAAGGTCCTATCTTCCACGGTGGCCATGTGCATGTCGTCAAAAAGACCACTTAGGAATGATCCAATTGTTACACCATCCACCTGAAGAAGCGCCTCAGTGGCGTGATCGGTATAGTCTTGACTTGCCATCTCAGTGGTCGCGAGTTCGATTCTCGGGAAATCCACTGATGGGTTAGAGATGTGTATTTCTGGTGATAGAAGTTCACTCTCGACGTGGTTCGGAAGTCACGTAAAGCCGTTGATCCCGTTGCTTAATAACCGCTGGTTCCATACAACGTAAAAACACCGTACAAATACAAAAAACATCCACCTGAAGGAAAAGTTCTCCTTTATGTGAGAGGGAAAGGGCCTCCATTGTGCAAGCTATTAGGCATCGTCCTTTAATGAGGGTTTCAGGGCTGGGGCTGGGGGTTTGGGGGGGGGAGGGCCGGGTGTCCCTGTCAGATTTGTATACGTTATTTAAAATGATAACTTTGGTTTACAGGACTGAAACAACATGATTTGGTAAAACATCTGACTGTGTCCAGTGATGATAATACGTCTGCTGCAGATTCAAGGTTTAGAAGGATGTCAGTGTATTTAACGGTGGACCAGAGTTGGATGGGTGGTATAGGAGTTTAGAGTGTAGATTTTGTCAAGGACCTCAGCCATATAGCATAAGTACTTGCCTGTATGTTATATGTGTGTGTATCTATATAATATATATATATATATTATATATATATATATATATATATAGGTTTGTGTGTGTGTGTGTGTGTGTGTGTGCGCGCGCGCACGCCCATATCTACACATACATGTTACATATATTTATAAAGTTGTACTATTAAGAATTGCTCAGTTTATTAAAGGAAAATATAATGAATGTCGAAAATCTTAAATTTAATTTTATGATATATTCTTAAACACTTCATCCACGAGATCATTGTGGGAAACTATAATACACAACATACCATGTTACACACATATTTATACATATATACATAATACACAATATATATATATATTAATTATATATTATAATGATATATATATACAACAACATATAGATATTCACACATATTATATATATAATGTTTGTGTGTGGTGCCATAAGGGATCATCCTTAATTCAGCAATTAACCGATGATGAGTTTCAGTGTTGTTTGTATGTATGGTGTTTTTACGTTGCATGCAACCAGTGGTAACTGAGTGGTTGTTCAGCAACGGGACCAACGGCTTTACGTGACTTCCGAACCACGTCGAGAGTAAACTTCTATCACCAGAAATACACATCTCTCACTCCTCAATGGAATGGCCGAGAATCGAACCCGCGACCACCGAGGTGAGAAGCAAACACCAAACCAACCACGCCACTGAGGCGCTTGTTTCAGTGTTGTATTCACCCTGGAGTGAGCCACCATTAGTCGAAGCAGGAAGGAAGTCATACATACGTTTATTCTTCATCATTCGCGTTTTCACCGTTAACGGTGATATGTCCAAAGAATAAACTGTGCCGGACTCAGCAAGTCTATAGAAGTCAAGTTGGTAGCCATTTCACCTTTTTATTGAACGTAGATATATACGTATAGTATATAATACACACTCACATTACTATCTCTTTATATATGTGTTTGTTACGTATACATAGTTTTAGCCTTCTACGTAACTTTTATATCCTACCTGATATTCACTCGACTTCCGTGAGACGACAGCATAAACTGCCCGAAAGCAGTCCTTCACTTTTACCTCTTTCTTGTGTTGTCAGCCGTTACGGCTGCCTAATTTGGCTGACTTGAAACGCTGAGGGCACCAACCTGTGTCAGCTATATATTCCACGATTCGCTCTTAGCAAACCTTGGAATGGCTACATTGAACTGTGGTATTCAAAGTGAGATGCAACTTGTTTTTCTCAGTAGGATCGAATGGTTGTTATTGTCCCTCTTCTAAACCAAGTTTTGAAGAGCATGATAGTTGCCATAAGGTGTTTGTTTTTTTATAGATAGAACAAACCCCTCCAGTGGTAGGATTGAAGCAAGAGGCCTGAAGGTGGAGCCACATTTGCTTGGGTTTATTTTGCTTGCACTGACTTAGAATTCTGTATTGTCTAAATAGAGCTTCTACTGTATTTTTGACGCTTCAGTATCTGTGTGATTGTGTGGTGAGATTGGAAGATCAGGATGTTACAATTATATTGGAGAGGTTAATAATTGGTCCACTTTTAGTTTTCTGTAGAAAAAAACAACTGATATTGCTTTTTGTCTGTCCTTCCGCCCTCATATCTTAAAAACTACTGAGGCTAGAGGGCTGCAAATTGGTATGTTGACATCCACCCTCAAATAATCAAACATAACTAGTTGCAGCTCCCTAACCTCAGTATTCTTTTCTATTTTATTTAAGATTAAAGTTAGCCATGATCGTGCTTCTGGCACTGCTATAGTTGCCAACAACACAGGCCACCACCGGTCAGTGACTGATAGTTTCATGGGCAGTGGCTGAGGGTTTCATGGACCGCTGCTGAGAGTTTATGGACCGTGGCTGAGAGTTTCGTACAGCATTGTACGCTGTACAGAAAACTCGATTGCTCAGAAGTTTTTCCGGCTCGTATTTTACTTCTTATATCTCCTGGAAACTGCTCGCTTTCTCTGGTTGTTATATATATAATAATAATATTATAGAACAAGGCAATATTTACGTCCCTTTATTTTTGCAATTTTTGCCGCCTTGGTTCCTTTGAATTCCTAATTCATTTCCATCCTTCTTTCATGAAACCGAAATATGTTATTTTTTCTTGTGAGTGAATTCTGGAAAAGCGGCGACTCTAACGCAGGAAGAGCAGCAGCTAGACATCGGATAGGACTCCATAATTACCACGAATGCCGCATTTCATCCAGAAATCGGATATTTCCTCTCCGTTTCCAGCCCCACTTGAGACTCGTGTTTCACTTCTGGTCTACATCTCACCCTGTTATCTCTTCTTTTGCCTTGATCTCTTTCTCTTTGCTGGTTATTCATTCATTATTATTCTTTCCTTTTCATTCATTTGTCCATAAAGCGTTTTAAGTCGCATGTGGGATAATCTTTATTTTTTTATGGATTTAACCCTAGTCTGATTTTTTAGAAACATTAGTTTCACGTATTTATTATCCTTGTTATGTCGTTCCCTTCTTGTTTCTTGTCTTCATATTCCTTCATATGCAATCTGTTCTCCTTATTCTTGAAGCCTTTCCCTAACATAGCATCTTTTTTCTCTATCAGTAAACCCGCCCCCCCCCCCCCTCTCTCTCTCTCTCTCTCTCTCTCTCTCTCTCAACAACACCGTTTTCTTTGAGCCAGTTTAATTGTATGAGAGATTGGCAAAAGTTTAGGACTGCTCTCTCTCTCTCTCTCTCTCTCTCTCTCTCTCTCTCTCTCTCTCTCTCTCTCTCTCTCTCTCTCTCTCTCTCTCTCATAATTCTTTTGAATCAATGCTCCTGTTTGACGTATAATTTTGAAGCGAATGTGCCTGTTATTTTGAAACACCTCTCTCTCTCTCTCTCTCTCTCTCAGGTACAAAGCTGACAGTCCAGCAACGGCAGCGCCAAAGGGCCAACTCCATTTAGTCCTGCCCGGTGCAAACGTCACCCTCGATTTCTGTTTATAGACGATGGTTAATGAGGGCCGTTGTGACTCTTCCTCATATTGATAAACAGAGTGAATGAACGTTCGAGCGGCGACAGAGACTCCGTGACGTCACTTTAATTGAAGTCGGTGCACACGACGCGCGAATGCATTGCCCGTCAGTCGCGGAGTGCGAAAGGTATCGGCAAATGTGTTTAATAAACGGGTGTTGGGCGATTGTGCAGTCACTCAGGTTGAGTGGAGCGGGCGTTTGCTCTGTTGGAGTTTTGAGTAATGTTTCTCACAGATTGTAGTGTTTGCAGGTTGAGTAATGTTTCTCACAGATATTAGTGTTTGTAGGTTGAGTAATGTTTCTCGCAGATTTTAGTGTTTGTTGGTTGAGTAATGTTTCTCACAGATTTTAGTATTTGTAATTTGAGTAATAGTCCTTACAGATTTTAGGATTTGGAGTTTGAGTATTGTGTCTCTCAGATTTGGTGCCTATGTAGCCCCGACCCGGACGTAAATATATATATATATATATATATATATATATATATATATATATATTATATATATATATATATATATATCACAGAGCTCAGATGCATTTATACCTCTACTCCTGTGATCTTTTTCCTTATTAGAGAAACTCCATAACTTTGATAGAATGTTTGTATTGGAAATTTTCCTTCTAACTTTTGAAGTCATTTTTCTGATTGTGTTTTGTCGCTGGACCACATTAAAAAATTGATTATGTTTTTGTAGTTTTCCATTTTGATTATCATCTACTCTGAAAGTTTTCAGTTGAACATTTCAATTTTGATGATATATAGCCAAAAGTTTTGTATCACTGCGGAAATCTCTCTCTCTCTCTCTCTCTCTCTCTCTCTCTCTCTCTCTCTCTCTCTCTCTCTCTCTCTATTGATAAATCATCGAATCAGTGAACATATTCTAGAATATACTTTTGATGAGACTTTGCCAGCTCTCTCTCTCTCTCTCTCTCTCTCTCTCTCTCTCTCTCTCTCTCTCTCTCTCTCTCTCATAATTATTCTCTGAATCATTGATACTATTTTAGCGTACACCTTTGAAGAGAATTTGCCTGCCATCTTGAAGCACTGAAATTCTCTCTCTCTCTCTCTCTCTCTCTCTCTCTCTCTCTCTCTCTCTCTCTCCGGCGTGATATGTGACCATTGCATAGAATCCTTAGGCCTAATATGGCTGTTTTAGTGCCATTCTTCGCTGTCCAAATCCTTTTACGAGACATCTTTATGAAGACACCGAATCACTATTCTCTCTCAGCTTTGCTAGACGACTTTGGTTCGTTTGGCGAGAGGCCTTCATTTTGTTTGTTTGTTTGTTTGGGTCATCTGGCATCACGCAAACTGTGGCCATCACCTTTGAAAATACGATTTTAATGATGAATGAGTCGGAGTGCAGGATCTATATAAAGGTAAAACGTTACATATTGCGGAGAAACAGTAGTTCACTTCTTATCCAATTTCTTGACGCTTTCACGCCTCCGAGTCATAGGAATTAAGTTAACAAAACAGAGTAATGAAAAAAAAATATTAGATCTCGTGTATAAAGGCGA
>NC_087219.1:48989968-49027247 GCF_015104395.2 Macrobrachium nipponense | reverse complement strand
TGTGTGTGTATATCTATATCTATATCTATATTAATATATATATCTATTCTATATCTATATTTCTATATCTATATATATCTATATCTATATCTATACTATATCTATATCTATCTATATCTTATTCTATATCTATATATATATAATATATATATATATATTATATATATATATATATATAATATATATATATATATATTCTGCTTTCATTAATTTCACGGGTGGCCCCATGGGGTCCTTTCTTCTTTCAAAAAGTAGTTTGGAATATAATCCCTATATTCTTCTGCAATCAAGCTTCCAAAGTCACAGCAGTCGGCTGGTCATGCTGGTACATGATACGCTATTTAAGTTCACAGAGGTCAAACTGAGGTCACAAGGTTTTAGCTAATCGTGTCCAAATCGTTCTCTCTCTCTCTCTCTCTCTCTCTCTCTCTCTCTCTCTCTCTATATAATATATATATATATATTACATACATACATACATATATGTGTGTTTGTGTGTATGTGTACTTGTGTATCTATAAATATACAGGCACACGCGCGCACACACACATACATACACACTGTATACATGCATATATATATATATATATCTATGTATATATATACACACAATCATACATATATGTATATATATCATATATATATATATATATATATATATATATATATATATATATATATATATATATATATATAATATATATACACACATACACTCACACACCCTTTTCTACCTACTTCAAAAAGCAGCTTCGTCAATGTTCTGGAAGTCATGGCTCCCAGGGAGTCCCTATAACACAATCGTACGTCGTCAGGACGCAGTGGGAAATTGAGTTACCTTAAAAGAGGATATCTGGAATCCTTCCGTTATTCCAATTGGCAATCTCTCTCTCTCTCTTCTCTCTCTCTCTCCTCTCTCTCTCTCTCTCTCTCTCTCTCTCTCATAGTGGATGTATGTATATATGTAGTATGTGTGTGTATGTATGTATATGCGTATCTGTGTGTAGTATATATATATATATATATATATATATATATATATATATTATATATATATATATATATTACAATCCTACTTAAGCTCAGAATGGAGGCTGGTTCTGTTATATCCCATTCGCTTAAGCCCTAGAGTGGAAGACGCCATGTTTTTGATAAATATGAGTCGGGATAAGAATAAAGAAAAGACATCGAATAAAATGATAACCGTTGAAACGCCATGAGGCGTGAGGAAGCTTATGGGGTTTCTTATTATTCAGGAAACGTTAAAATGCCAATGAGTGAATCTGTTCGTGTTTGTATGCATAAAAAATATATACATATACAGAAACAAATTCATATCTTTTTAAGCGCTTCTTAAAGTATGCTTATACGCTGGCAAGTATAAACAGATAGAATATAAAGTATGAAAAAGATAACAGATGAACCATCTATATAAACACAAGAGAAAAAATATACAAGGCAACCGTCCCATTTTTCATTTTCAAATCTGAATCAGTGATCTTGTTGGCCTTTGGGGCATTGCAGTGCCCCGCTGTCTTTCGGAGAGGATGTGGTATGGGAATGGAATGGGATTTTCAGATGTGTTGACCACTCGCCTTTATCCACGAGATCTAATATTTTTTTTTTTCATTACTCTGTTTTGTTAACTTAATTCCTATGACTCGGAGGCGTGAAAGCGTCAAGAAATTGGATAAGAGTGAACTACTGTTTCTCCGCAATATGTAACGTTTTACCTTTATATAGATCCTGCACTCCGACTCATTCCATCATTAAAAAATCGTTATTTTCAAAGGTGATGGCCACATTGTTTGCGTGATGCCAGATGACCCAAAACAAACAAACAAACAAAATGAAGGCCTCTCGCCAAACGAACCAAAGTCGTCTAGCAAAGCTGAGAGAGAATAGTGATTCGGTGTCTTCATAAAGATGTCTCGTAAAAGGATTTGGACAGCGAAGAATGGCACTAAAACAGCCATATTAGGCCTAAGGATTCTATGCAATGGTCACATATCACGCCGGAAAAGAGGAGAGAGAGAGAGAGAGAGAGAGAGAGGAGAGAATTTCAGTGCTTCAAGATGGCAGGCAAATTCTCTTCAAAGGTGGTACGCTAAATAGTATCAATGATTCAGAGAATAATTATGAGAGAGAGAGAGTAGAGAGAGAGAGAGAGAGAGAGAGAGAGAGAGAGAGAGAGAGAGCTGGCAAAGGTCTCATCAAAAGTATATTCTAGAATAAGTTCATGATTCGATGATTTATCAATAGAGAGAGAAGAGAGAGAGAGAGAGAGAGAGAGAGAGAGAGAGAGAGAGATTTCCGCAGTGATACAAAACTTTGGCTATATATTATCAAAATTGAATGTTCCAACTGAAACTTCTCAGTAGATGATAATCAAAATGGAAAACTACAAAAACATAATCAATTTTTTAAGTGGTCCACGACAAACAAAACACAATCAGAAAAATGACTTCAAAAGTTAGAAGGAAAATTTCCAATACAAACATTCTATCAAGGTTATGGAGTTTCTCTAATAAGGAAAAAGATCACAAGAGTAGAGGTATACATGCATCTGAGCTCTGTGACTATATAATATATACATATATCTATATATATATATCTATATATATATGTATAATATATATATATATCTAGTGTATATCATATATATATACATATATATATATATACTTACGTCCGGGTCTGGGTCTATATAAGAACCAAAAGGTGCCAGCTTCGTCTGCCTTATCATCAAAATTAACAAACACTGAAATCTGGGGGACACAATACTCAAACTCCAATCTAAAATCTGTAAGGACTATTACTAAAATTACAAATGCTAAAATCTGTGAGAAACATTACTCAACCTACAAACACTAATATCTGTGAGAAACATTACTCAAACTCTAACCACTAATATCTGTGAGAAACATTACTCAAGCTGCAAACACTACAATCTGTGAGAAACATTACTCAAAACTCCAACACAGCAAACGCCCGCTCCACTCAGGCTGAGTGACTGCACAATCGCCCAACACCCGTTTATTAAACACATTTGCCGATACCTTTCGCACTCCGCGACTGACGGGCATGCATTCGCGCGTCGTGTGCACCGACTTCAATTAAAGTGACGTCACGGAGTCTCTGTCGCCGCTCGAACGTTCATTCACTCTGTTTATCAATATGAGGAAGAGTCACAACGGCCTTCATTAACCATCGTCTATAAACAGAAATCGAGGGGGACGTTTGCACCGGGCAGGACTAAATGGAGTTGGCCCTTTGGCGCTGCCGTTGCTGGACTGTCAGCTTTGTACCTGAGAGAGAGAGAGAGAGAGAGAGAGAGAGAGAGAGAGAGAGAGAGAGAGGAGTGTTTCAAAATAACAGGCACATTCGCTTCAAAATTATACGTCAAACGAGGATTCATTCAAAAGAATTATGAGAGAGAGAGAGAGAGAGAGAGAGAGAGAGAGAGAGAGAGAGAGAGAGAGAGAGAGAGAGAGCAGTCTTAAACTTTTGCCAATCTCTCATACAATTAGACTGGCTCAAAGAAAACGGTGTTGTTGAGAGAGAGAGAGAGAGAGAGAGAGAGAGAGAGAGAGAGAGAGAGAGGGTTTACTGATAGAGAAAAAAGATGATATGTTAGGGAAACGCTTCAAGAATAAGGAGAACAGATTGCATATGAAGGAATATGAAGACAAGAAGCAGGAAGGGAACAACATAACAAGGATAGTAAATACGTGAAACAAATGTCTTTAAAAAATCAGACTAGGGTTAAATCCAGAAAAAAAAAGAACATCCCACATGCGACTTAAAACGCTTTATGGACAAATGAATGAAAAGGAAAGAATAATAATGAATGAATAACCGGCAAAGAGAAAGAGATCAAGGTAAAAGAAGAGATAACAGGGCGAGATGTAGACCAGAAGTGAAACACGAGTCTCAAGTGGGGCTGGAAACGTAGAGGAAATATCCGATTTCTGGATGAAATGCGGCATTCGTGGTAATTGTGAAGTCCTATCCGATGTCTAGCTGCTGCTCCTCCTGCGTTAGAGCCGCCGCTTTTCCAGAATTCACTCACAAGAAAAATAACACATTTCGGTTTCATGAAAGAAGGATGGAAATGAATTAGGAATTCAAAGGAACCAAGGCGGCAAAAATTGCAAAAATAAAGGGACGTAGACACTGGCTTGTTCTATAATAATATTATTATATATATAACAACCAGAGAAAGCGAGCAGTTTCCAGGAGATATAACAAGTAAAATACGAGCCGGAAAACTTCTGCGCAATCGAGTTTTCTGTACAGCGTACAATGCTGTACGAAACTCTCAGCCACGGTCCATAAACTCTCAGCAGCGGCCCATGAAACCCTCAGCCCCTGCCCATGAAACTTTCAGTCACTGCCCGGTGGTGGCCTGTGTTGTTGGCACCTATAGCAGTACCAGAAGCACGATCATGGCTAACTTGAACCTTAAATAAAATAGAAAAGAATATGGAGGTTAGAGGGCTGCAACTAATTATGTTTGATTATTTGAGGGTGGAATTCAACATACCAATTTGCAGCCCTCTAGCCTCAGTAGTTTTTAAGAAATGAGGGCGGAAGGACAGACAAAAAGCAATATCAGTTGTTTTTTTCTACAGAAAACTAAAAGTGGACCAATTATCAACCTCTCCAATATAATTGTAACATCTTGATCTTCCAATCTCACCACACAGTCAGGGTAGAAACTGAAGCGTCAAAAATACATTAGAAGCTCTATTTGGACAACACAGAATTCTAAGTCAGTGCAAGCAAAATAAACCCAAGCAAATGTGGCTCCACCTTCAGGTCTCTTACTTCATTCCTACCACTGGAGGGGTTTGTTCTATCTATAAAAAAACAAACACCTTATGGCAACTATCAAGCTCTTCAAATCTTGGTTTGGAAGAGGGACAATAACAAACCATTCGATCCTACGGAGAAAAACAAGTTGCATCTCACTTTGAATATCAAAGTTCAATGTAGCCATTCCAAGGTTTGCTGAGAGCGAATCATGGAATATATAGCTGACACAGGTTGGTGCCCTCAGCGTTTCAGTCAGCCAAATTAGGCAGCCGTAATGGCTGACAACACATGAAAGAGGTAAAGTGAAGGACTGCTTTCGGGCAGTTTATGCTGTCGTCTCACGGAAGTCGAGTGAATATCAGGTAGGATATAAAAATTACGTAGAAGGCTAAAACTATTTATACGTAACAAACACATATATAAAGTGATAGCAATGTGTGTGTGTATTATATACTATATATCATATATATATATACGTTTAATGAAAAGGTGAAATGGCTAGCAACTTGTCTTCTATAGACTTGCTGAGTCCGGCACAGTTTATTCTTTGGACATATCACCGTTAAAGGTGAAAAAGCGTATGATGAAGAATAAAACGCATGTATGACTTCCTTCTTGCTTCGAATAATGGCGGCTCACTCCAGGGTGAATACAACACTGTGAAACTCATCATCGGTTTAATGCTGAATTTAGGATGATCCCTTACACAAATATTATATATATTATATATATATATCATATATATATATATATATATATATATATATATATATATATATATATGTATTAGGGCTTGTGCCTTGTATGATAAGGCGCCCTATGAGGTCATGTTAGACTTGCGATAATCTTACGCTAAGTCGGTTGGTATTGCACTTCCATCTTCAATGGAGTGTCTTGGGGTTTGTAGATCACTTACGAAGTCGGGATTATCTTCTTGTTTATGACGACGATGTGTTAAACTCATGGTGAGGAGGTTCTTGTAGAAAACACGAAGTATAAAAATATATATATTCTTCTGGGGTGAAGTTTTACATGCTGAAGATCAGATATGATTGTACAAGTCTTCTAATAACGATAGCTGATCGCTTCTGCCAATGATGATGGCTACTTCTGTTCTCTCTACATGATAAAGCTTAGATAAAGAGCTACAGGTCTTCTAATGACGATAGCTAACTCTGTTCTGCCCTGTTCTATCATCTGTTACAAAGTTATGAAGGAAGCAGATAGTAGCTCGAACATATGAACATACTATCAGATGACATAGTTACATACGAACACACAATTCAATTGAGACACGCTACAGATCACGTAGGCCGCTTGAGCTATAGGTCACGGTGTTTGTCTCAAGCAGGGAGCTTGGACTAATATTTATAAACAATTGAATGACTACAGGTGACGGCATGTCAACTTAGCCTACATACTTATTGTATACGTCATCTTTAGCGTCTCGAGTCTGATCACATTCCTGCAAGCAATCTAGTTGACCTCTTTAGTTTGAGTCTTTTATATATATGGACTAACATTCCATATTTTTTATTATGTAAACACTTACATTAGCTCGGTCAGCTACCAAAAAAACCAACTACTGAATATTACTCAAACTTGACTTGCATTTGACTTATAGGAGTGTGATACAGACACTATGTGAAAATATATATAGATATAAGTAATAAAAATTCATGGTGTACACGAATTGATTCAAGTAATAAAATATAAAACAATGATATTGGTAAATAATAGTGATCACGTGATATATATGATACAGTTTTTTCACTTCATCTCATTAAGATACATATGCTACAGAAAATACTAATGTACTCTGATAATTGCATAGAATGAAGATAACATGATAAAAATCATATTTTAACTGATAAAAAATTTCATATATGAATTGATAAATTATGAATGTTTATGCTGATTGATTCGTTGATTTTATGCTAAATGTTATATATCTGATTCATTAATCCATATACTAACTCATATATAACTGCAAGATATTGGTAAGATTTGTTTATACATATGTATATGGATCATATAATTATGATTAATATATGTGCACTTAAAATAGATTCCTATTGCGTACACGCAAAGATATATTCGATTCTGTTATTTATGATCATTTATATATATAAGATACATGACCGAGGTTATACTACTTCACATTTAACTAGCTTTCGAACAACTTTTCGTCCATTACACAGTTCCAGACAACCACCTATAGCCAAATGAAACGGCCTTTTTCAATGGTTAAAACAAGGGGAAAATTTGCCTGGGCGGGTCCAACGTTCTTTTGCGCTCATACTTATTTTCTGCATCCTAAGCTACACGATTACGTTCGCGATGAATAAAAAACATCCCCAGCACGAGTCCTTCGCCAGCAAAGTAGAGTTGAATATCCTTCGGGTCGTAATTGTCGGAAGTATGGTCCCTTTGTAGTCGATTTCCGACAGTAGCCGGAGCGTTCCGCATTAAAACGAGATTAACGAGAGATACGGTGTCGGTCGAAGAAGTCCCAGGATGGTGCTTATTCCTTTCACATTGTAGGCGGTTGTTACTCGACTGCCGTCGTCCGCAGCGACGACGAATTTTTTGAAGTTGCGATGTGAAACTCTCGTACTGCAGGATACTGTAACCAGGTCCCATTAATCAGCCTGCAAGTGAAATTATACTTGTCACAAGGGCAAAGTAAATTCAGATGACATCCAAATACAGGGGAGGGGAGAGAGCCATTTAGACCAGACTTAACCCACATGAATTCGCTGATATTTTGGAATTCAAAAGTGTCAGCTGTACAAACTTTTTTTATCCATGAAGTTGCGATGTGAAACTCTGTACTGCAGGATACTGTAACCAGGTCCCATTAATCAGCCTGCAAGTGAAATTATATGCTTGTCACAAGGGCAAAGTAAATTCAGACGACATCAAATACAGGGGAGGGGATAGAGCCATTTAAGTAGACCAGACTAACCCAACATGAATTCGCTGATATTTTGGAATTCAAAAGAGTCAGCTGTACAAACTTTTTTTATCCATGGCATTAACAATGAGTGAACCTATCCAGGTCTATGATGACTGTAAAAATATCCATAATTATAAAAAATAAACAGATATCAATACGAATCTCAAAGAAACTTCGATATCACTGGTAGTAAGTTACTAGACAAAGAAGTGGAAAACGGAGCTATTTGTAAGATTGCCAGGCAACATAAGAGTCAAGAGAAGATTAATCATGATTCTGTATTTCTCTATGCTAACTGAAAATTAAGTTTGTGATAAAATCTGATCCTATGTGCCCCTAACAAAAGTTTCATATTCAATTTTCTCGCGCGCATCCTCTGGGGGTAATAAAAAACTTTATTAATAGGTAGGAGGTGCAACGAAAAAACCCACTATGTAACTAATTCTAAATAAACTTTGGGGTTTTCAAGAAAATGTGACATTTCCCTCCATGAATGTTTACTTGAATTGTAATAGGCTAATGTTGCCAGTAAATATTTCTTATACATATCTTGATACTTCTAAATGTCTATGAGGTTCAGAAAAAAATTAATTCATTTGTTGTTATAGAAATTCTATTTGCTTATTTTGTTATTAATTTTAAAATGATTGCAACTCCTTAGTTGCATTGCGCATACGGATAGACACGTCTGCCTTGCCCATGAGAAGTTCGAGCTAAGCATTCCTTTCTCCAGTCAATCTGCTTTGCAAGCGCGAGATGAAGCCTGTGCAAGCAGATATTTGAGGTTAAAGGAATCAATGCTGATACGGCAAACGCGACAGACCTTACTATGAACTGATGACGTCGTCACCAGCTTAAGAGTTACGTTACTTGCTGTAAGAGAGATACGACTTTAGGATACATTTTTTTTTTTTTTTTTTTTTTTTTTTTAATACTCGACCCACACGAGAAGAATGTCTGAAAAAAAACAGTACCAAAATTGAACAATATATTAGTTTCATGTTGGAAATCTGCATAATTGTAATTATGTTAAATTAAATACCTTATTCAAACTAATGAAAAAGGTTTCCATACAAGTTCTATATATATTAGCCCTGTATAAGATTCATATAGGATTATTCCATAGATAACATTTTCACTTCTAGACTTCCTGACTTTAAAATCTCTTTTATTTTATTTTGGTTTATTTATTTATTTTATTATTTATTTACTACTACGAATATAAATCACCGGGACAGACAATATGTCAGCTAGGTTTTGATATGTGTTTGAACTTTAAGCTTATTTGTCATTACTAAAGCGTTTAAGTTAGAGTTCAAATCTTTACGCATATATATTTGGATATTTAATTAACCTATGGTTACGTTTTTGCTTATTGATTTTATCGTGATTCCTTTTTTATTATAATTTGTAACCCTTCCGACCTCTTACGGAGTGTATTATATTGACTCCACTTGTATCCATATTTATTTTATTTTTTATTTATATTTTTTATTTATATATATATATTTGTATAAAATTAATGGTTGGCTTGAATATGTGGAAAAGTGTTCTAGCGGCGTACCGTATCTATTCTATAATATAGAAGATATAAACATGATAAAGGTATTTTAAAACCGCGAGAACCGCTATAATCCAGTTCGGATCCAATATCACGAGTTGTAACTCGTAAGACATTGACACTTCCTATTTAATTATCCGTTATTCTACCAAACCGATTGACTCTGGGCGATAAAAATATTATTGGTTTTCTTAATGGATAGGAATTCACACAACGTGTTAAGGAGATTATTATTGATTTACACCACCCGAGTCAGATTATCATGTGTTGAATTCCCATGTTTTACTGATTTAGCACCATAAATATTCCTAACGCACTCAATTGCGGTGTTTGTTTTTTGGTGTCTATTAATTCTATATAACGTGTCAAGGAACTATTAACACTAAGAAGTGTTTATTCCCTCTGTCAGACTCGTAATTCTGTTAATAATTCTACGTATATTCTTTCAAGGATTGATTTGGCACAGGATAGGCCCTTAACTGACAGGTGTCTAAGTGTGTCCCTTGTTTTCATGACACGTGTTACAATCAGTTATGTGCTTTTTTATATCTGTAAGCATTGTAGGCCAATAAAATAGTGATTTGGCTTTCTGTGACATAGTAGGGAACCCTGGATGACGGAATGCAACCAGTTTATGACGATTGGTATGAAAGAGATTATTACTACTACCTGGTCGTTAGTCATCTGCTGTGTTCTTCGGGTTTTCCTCGTCACGGACCTACATATAATATTAAACATTTGATTACATTATCTGATACACATACTTTAAATATACTTTTGCTTTAGGGTTTCTGCTCGAAGTGTTTATTGTTTTTGCTTAGCCGCTGACTCTGTTTTCCGTTCGAAGTGTTTATTGTTTTTGCTTATTGCTGCTGACTCTGTTTTCCGTTCGAAGTGTTTATGTTTTGGTTATGTCTGTGACTCTTGCTTTGTTCAGTTTGTAACAGTTCTGCGCTCCAAACCCAGATATTCAATGCTCGCGATCTCTTGGGTTAAGGAATTTTCTTGTTTAGATACGTAATTTAACAATAGCACGATGTTTCTATATTTTTTTAGTCTAATTAATGGTTCTTTGCAGTAAGGTGCGGGATTGCGGGATAATGCGTCAGCTGATGATATTTGCGTTTCCAGGTAAGATATTTCTTATCTTGGCACAAAGACCTGAATGATCATTTGTCACCGAGTTCCTTTTGGGACTGTGATGAAAGCCTTTGAAAAAACTCGGTAAATGACTCATGGTCAGTAAGGATTTTATCAGGATAGCCATAGATTATGAACTTAAAATATACTAGTGAGTTAAAGATACCTAGCCCTTCCTTGCCTATTACTGTATATTTACTTTCAGAGGGCTTTAGTTTACATGAATAAAAAGCTATAGGAAAGAACTGTTTCTTATCATATTGCTGAAGTAGTATCCCTCTTACCCTTGGTCTGAGGCGTCTGTTGCAATAAAAAAAATTCCTTATTTAAATCAGGGATTTATAGTTAGGTGAGCCTGCATTATTCCGCTTTTAAGATATCGAACGCCTGTTGATGCTTTTTAGACCATAATAAATCTACGCTCTTCTTCGTAAGATCTATTAAAGGAGCTGTCATGATTGAAGAGTTACTAGTTTGGATACGATTGTAATACCCACTACAGCGCAAAAGTGCTGTATCCCCCTTTTACGTTAATAGGTACCGGAAAGTTATGAATAGCCGACACCTTACCATGGACTACTCTAAGACCTTGACAAGACACATAAAACCTAGATAAACATGTTCGGTTTTAAAAACTCACATTTAGATATTTTACTCTGAGATTATTTGTCTTTGTCTCTGTAGCACTAGCTCTAGTTTATGTAATGTACTTCCTAAGGTATTAGAAAAGATTACAAGACCAACCAATAGGCGTGTAGGTATCCCCTAAAAGTCTCCAAACACTATATTATAATTGGGGTGCAACGTAAGCCGGAGGCATACGTAAAAATTGATAATGTCCCCTGAGTGTGCTGAAAACGGTGTATGAGGTACAATCACTTAGGTAATGGTATCTGGTAAAAGCCTTTAAGTAAGTCCAGCTGGTGAAAAATTTACTCTAACCTAACAGAGATAAGATGTCGTCGCTACATGGCACTGGAAACTATCGGGAGTCGTTTCCTTGTTTAAGCGACAGAATCTACGCAGATACGCCAAGTCCGATCTTTTATGGCATGACGTTTTGAGGGAAAATTATATGGGCTATTTGATTTTCCTAATGGCTCCTATTACTAACATATTTCAACTTCGTCATTTATCTCTATTTTGAAAATTGCAGTGAGAGTCTATACGTATTAGGGCTTGTGCCTTGTATGATAAGGCGCCCTATGAGGTAATGTTAGACTAGCGATAATCTTACGCTAAGTCGGTTGGTATTGCACTTCCATCTTCAATGGAGTGTCTGGGGGTTTGTAGATCATTTACGAAGTCGGTATTATCTTGTTTGTTATTACGACGATGTGTTAAAACTCATGGTGAGGAGGTTTCTTGTAGAAAACACGAAATATAAAACTATATGTATTCTTCTGAAGTTTACATGGTGAAGATCAGATATGATTGTACAAGTCTTCTAATAACGATAGCTTGATCGCTTCTGCCAATGATGATGGCTAATCCTATTCTTCTACATGATAAAGCTTAGGTAAAGAGGTACAGGTCTTCTAATGACGATAGCTAACTCTGTTCTCCCTGTTTACCATCTCTGTTACAAGTTATGAAGGAACAGACAGTAGTTCGAACATATGAACATACATACAAATGACATAGTTTCATACGAACACACAATCAAAATGAGACACGCTACAGATCACGTAGGCCGTTTGAATTATAGGTCGGGGTAGTTGTCTCAAGCAGGGAGCTTGGACTAATGTTTATAAAAACAATTGAATGACTACAGGTGACGGCATGTTATCTTAGCCTACATACTTATTGTATACGTCATCTTTAGCGTCTCTCTTAGTCTGATCACATTCCTACAAGCAATCTTTTATATATATGGACTAACATTCCATATTTTTATTATGTAAACACTTACATACGAAGGTACGTATATAGCTTTATGTTTTGTCCTTTAGACCGTATTTTGTGTAAATTACATCCGTTTTTCCCAGAGATCACTCGCTAGTGAGAAACTCCTGGTATTCAGATAAAAGATAAAAAAAAATTTCTGCTGAATCACCTCTGCTTGAATGACTTTACGGATATTACTTTAGATAGCTCATCAGAGAGATTCATCTACGACTGGTTGGGCGGATTAAAAATTAGCAACAATAAAAAATGCGATATTTATAACTTCCATATCCACGTAATGTATACGTTTGTGGATCACTAGATTTAACTTGTTGCTGCTAGTCAACTGTGTCTAGGGCTTTGTTCGCGGAAATCGTTATATTTCAGAGTGTCGGGAAGGATTTAAAATTTCATTTCCCAGCAAAGTCTTTTTGTACACGCACTAAGACATTCGAGGGTGCATGTTTCTCGAGATTTTGCGTGCAAAGTGCGACTGCGGTTGTGGGAGAATTCTATTGGGTCATTTGAACAATATTACGATTTATGAGACAAATGTATAGTTCCTTTATATTAGTTATTATTTGATTAATTGTCTCATTTTTGTTCAAACGGATTTAATGTGTTTGAAGGTTTATAAGATTTTCCTTTAATCAACACGCCTTATTTTGCGGAGTGTAAGATAATATTTTGTATACCCCAGATGGATCTTACAATTACACTACATACAGATCAATGTTTTTTATAAACTATAGAGGTATCTGTAAGCGCTCGCTTATCCGGACTTCTCATTAGGGAAGTTCGAACAACAGACGGTGAGTCCGTAAATACAGGATATTACGTTTACTAAAGGAATAAAACAAGATATTCTAATTTTTACGGCGCGTACAGTTGGGCTTAATCCACCAGTATTTATTATAACTTAATGTATTAAAATTACTAGAACCTGCTCTGATTACTTGATACTGTCGTGTGATGCATAGGGAAATTCCTTTTTAATTTTAAAAAGGTATTTGGGATGTATGATCCAACATCGCTTTTCCCCACTCTGCTAGAGTCGCTTATTGTGTGGAATTTGCTATGCTTTGAACACTTCGGCAGTTTTGACTGACCTTGACCGCTTGACTAGGTGACACAGTCACCGAGTTTTGCTTGTTTGATTCTGAACGGGCTACTGTTTCTATTTCTTTTTGTAATAATTAGATCCTTCTCTTTATTACATCGGCAACGTATTGTGTGTTTTTTTAGCATTATGTTGCTGGTTACGTATAAAGCAATGAATGACGAACTATTAGGAAACTGAGCGATTACTATTAAGACAAGTTTATCACTACTGCATTCAATATTTAACTGTTTGTACTTCATTCTTTGCTAAAATTTGAAATAGTGAGGGATCCTGGTCAGCGCATTTAGCCTGATGAAAGTTTTTTACAGACATGTTATTCCTTGCAATCCAGCCATATTTTAAAATTTGGTAAGTTGGGTCATTGAGGTTCGATATTTTATATAACTCAAAAAACTCAAGGCTAAAACTGCGATCGGGACTTTGCAAAGGAGCATTTATTGTCATGGCCCGAAATAGTGTTACCTCTAATGTATCTAGATTTGTACGGGTGTTCCACTTGTTTTTGTGTGTTTTCTAATCACTACGGTGCTTAACGATCCTATCCATGCATCTGTATAAATACAGACGTCCACTGCGTAAACGCATATTCACTGTTTAATATGATTTGTTACGTAAGGGATTAATAATCACCCAAAATGATAAAATTAACATAGTATATGATTATGATATTTCGGTAGAACTTCTGGAAACAGACACTCAAAGATAGAAAACTCGCAGTAGCGAAATCTCAATGATGTAGATAATTTCTGTAAAAAAGTAAGATTAAGAATGTCTCGTAACTTCAGCCACAGGAATAACGAAATTCGACCTGCAAAGGAAAACACTCAAAGTTACTCCAAATGAATAAAAAATTGTACTTAGCTTGCTTTTGTGGGAAGTCACGGTGTTCCGATAACGACACACGGCCGGTTGTCCTCTTCTCTATTCTTAGCGGATGACCTGGTTTGGCTTCAGTTTTTCCCCCGTGCGCGTTGTTTCGATGATTCAAGCCCTTGAAAGATCCGATGCTGCAGACGCGTTCGGTTTGTTTCTTGAAGTGCCGGGAAACGCTCACTACGATGTTTTCTTGAATGATTCTAATGAGAGACGAAGCTTGCATTGCCGTAGGAAAAAGACACGTCGGTTTGTTTCTTGAAGTTATTCACTAAACGATGATACTAAGTTGCTTGAAGAATCTGCTGCTTCCGTCGTCGTTGACTTCTTATGATACATGTTTTATTATTCTGTTTTATCTTCGGAGAATTTGTAGAATCTTCTGGTCCACTGCCACCAATATTAGGGCTTGTGCCTTGTATGATAAGGCGCCCTATGAGGTAATGTTTAGACTTGCGATAATCTTACGCTAAGTCGGTTGGTATTGCACTTCCATCTTCAAATGGAGTGTCTTGGGTTTGTAGATCACTTACGAAGTCGGGATTATCTTCTTGTTTATGACGATGATGTGTTAAACTCATGGTGAGGAGGTTCTTGTAGAAAACACGAAGTATAAAAATATATATATTCTTCTGAAGTTTTACATGCTGAAGATCAGATATGATTGTACAAGTCTTCTAATAACGATAGCTTGATCGCTTCTGCCAATGATGATGGCTACTTCTGTTCTCTCTACATGATAAAGCTTAGGTAAAGAGATACAGGTCTTCTAATGACGATAGCTAACTCTGTTCTGCCCTGTTCTACATCTCTGTTACAAGTTATGAAGGAAGCAGATAGTAGCTCGAACATATGAACATACTATCAGATGACATAGTTACATACGAACACACAATTCAATTGAGACACGCTACAGATCACGTAGGCCGCTTGAGCTATAGGTCACGGTGTTTGTCTCAAGCAGGGAGCTTGGACTAATATTTATAAACAATTGAATGACTACAGGTGACGGCATGTCAACTTAGCCTACATACTTATTGTATACGTCATCTTTAGCGTCTCTAGTCTGATCACATTCCTGCAAGCAATCTTAGTTGACCTCTTTAGTTTAGTAATTTTATATATTGACTAACATTCCATATTTTTATTATGTAAACACTTACATATGTGTGTGTGTGTTGTACACACACATATATGTATATATATATATATATATATATATATATATATATATATATATGTGTGTGTGTGTGTGTGTGTGTGTGTGTGTGTTTGTGTATGTATGTGTATTATATTTCTACAATGATCTCGTGGATGAAGTTTAAGAATTTATCATAAAATTAAATTTAAGATTTTCGACAATCTTATATTCTCCTTTAATAAATAACCTATAAATATGTATGGCATGTAGTGTAGATATGGCGTGCGCACGCACACACACACACACACACACACACACACATATATATATATATATATATATTATATATATATATATATATATATATATATATATATAATATATACACACATACATACATGCATGCAAGTACTTATGCTATATGGCTGAGGTCCTTGACATAGTCTAAACTCTAAACTCCTATACCACCCATCCAACTCTGGCCCACCGTTAAATCCACTGACATTCTTCTAACCCTTGAATCTGCTGCAGACGTATTATCATCACTGGACACAGTCAGTATGGTTTTAACCCAAATTATAATAATTATTTCAGTTTTTTCTGGTAAACCGCCAAAGTTACCATTTTAAAAAACGTATACAAACTGACAGGGACACCCCCCCCTTAACCCCCAGCCCCTGAAAACCCTATTAAAGGAGATGCTAATAGCTTGCACAATGGAGGCCCCGCCTTTCCTCTCACATAAAGGAGAACTTTTCCTTCAGGTATTTTGTATTTGTACGGTGTTTTTACGTTGTATGGAACCAGCGGTTATTCAGCAACGGGACCAACGGCTTTACGTGACTTCCGAACCACGTCGAGAGTGAACTTCTATCACCAGAAATACACATCTCTAACCCCTCAGTGGATTGCCCGAGAATCGAACTCGCAACCACCGAGGTGGCAATTCAAGACTATACCGATCACGCCACTGAGCGCTTCTTCAGGTGGATGGTGTAGCAATGGGATCACCCTTAAGTGGTCTCTTTGAAGACATGCACATGGCCACCGTGGAAGACAGGACCCTCAGCAGCAACCAGAGACCTATAAATTATGTCAGAGGTGTGGATGAGATCTTCATTACCACCAAAAAAGCTAGCAGATACCCTAAAAATTCATTCAGTTCTCAGATTGGCAGCCAGCAATGACAAGACCCTTCTTTTTCTAGTTTTCTTTGTCGACAATAAATCAATCCACTCTGTCACATTTGTAAATTGTAAATCAGTGTTTTACACTTAGTTGCCCCACGAAGAGGATTATTTCTTTGGCAATTTGTAACATTTGTAGTCTATATATAATTTTATCAATAATGTTGCTTATTCTGGTGAGGACAGTTCCTATAAGTTTGCTTTTTCAGCGTTATATGAAAACAATGCATTTACACATGAATATTTTCAACTTTGAAAAAAGGCGAGAAAAAACAAAAGGTGTTCTTTGGGAATTCTTCCTTCCTCTCACTTTTATTTTGAAATAACTTCACAGATTTACTGAAGCAAGTACTCAAAATCTGAGGTGAATATCACAAGACGGCACTTATTGCCAAATGTTCTGTAGCTCACTGTCCAGTAATTCAAGATTGACAACAAGTAGCTCTCGCAAGAACATCTAAGAAAATACTGGGATTTGTGTAATAATAGGTTTCCCAGAAAAATGAAATACATAAGTCACTTATTGATCGCTGCTTTAATGCTCGTAAGGGGTTCAGAGTCATACTGAGGTCTGTCACTGGAGGGTAAGAGAGGGGCGCCTTCAGGTGGTAAGTGGCCTTCTCTCTCACTTGCAATACCTAGAAATGGAACGTGCGATACAGTATGTTGACAAGTAATAAAATTCACTGTGATATGACAGACGTAATGGGTAAGGAAATTGAAGATTTTAACACACAAAAGGAGTTAAAAAAAATTGACAAAATATCAGAGTCGAAAAGTTTCAGATTGAATTTAGAAGATGTAGGAAAAACAAATGACTTATGTATTCAATTTTTCTGGGAATCCTATTAATTCACAAATCCCAGCATTTTCTTACATGTTCTTGCGAGAACTACTTGTTGCCAATCTTGAATTGCTGGATAATGAGCTGCAGAACATTAGGCAATATATAGTGTCTTGTGATATTCAACTCACATTTTGAGTACTTGCTACATTAAATCTGTGAAGTCATTTCATAATAAAAGTGACAGGAAGAAAGATTTCCATAAGAACACCGTTTGTTTGTCTAGTCTTTTTCCAAAGTTGAAATTATTCATGTATAAATGCATTGTTTTCATATAATAACACTGATAAAGCAAGCTTATATGTAACTATCCTCATCACAGAGTAAGCAACATCGTTTCTAAAATTATAATGGACTGATTACCAATGATACAAATCGCCAAAGGAATAATCCTCTTCGTGGGCAACTAAATGTAAAATCACAGATTTACAATTTACATGCAATTTAGGCCGAAAGCCAAGCAATGGGACCTGTGAAGCCACTCAGGGCTGAAAGTGAAATTGAGAGTAAAAGGTTTCAAAGGTGTAACAAGCTACAAACCTCGCAGTTGCACTGTGAAACAATTGTCAGGAAAGGGTGGTGGAAAGATGGGGTAGAATATGAACGGAAATGCAAGAAAAGGGAATGAAAAAGGGTTGCAGTTAGGCACCGAAGGGACGCGGCAAAGTACCTACGGTAATTCCTACAGAGGCAATGAGTGAGGTGCACTGACGGCGCTACTCCCCAACGAGGAAAAATCACAGAACTGACTGGACCCATCGTAGTCATAGTAGCAGATAACGCTGTTACTAGTGTTACTAACAAACTTAATGTTACTTTACCTCCAGGGGCTCTGTGCGGGATCTGGGCTTCTTGCTCCAAGAGGAGCGAGCACTTAAAGGCACAAGATATTCGAAAGAGATAGTAAAGGACTCGGTCATTCTTGTCAATACCGTTGGCCCCTCCATGTTTCATCCAGTACCTGAATTAACCGGAGATAGTTGTCCCTAAGCGGAAGAGTATCCTTAATTGCCCTCACCTGCTCCGTAAGTATTAGAATGGTTACGTACTCATTCAATCTCAGTTAGTGTTTGCGACAATTTTGCTTCAGTAAGGGTGAAGATCTTACACCGTTGTTTCGTTTTCCTCGTGGCCAAATACACCGTTTATATCATATATCACGTTGTTATTAAAAGTAATAAAATTTTATAAATATATATATATATATATATATATATATATATATATATATATATATATATGTGTGTGTGTGTGTGTGTGTGTGTGTGTGTGTGTGTGAGTGTTTTAAAAAATCCTAGTAGATGCACGTGACTTCATTAAATAAGCGAATACCACAGTATATAAAGTATAAAAATTGGTTGCGGGCGCGGCCGCATTTGTCATTTATAAAACAGCTAATCTGTATTTCATATAGTTAATTACAGATCAAATATAAATATAAAATAATAGCAACACCCATCCCAGTAATAACATGAGTAAGCAGGAATAAAATCAAATCCTATTATAATCATTCACTGGGAACTAATCGAGCAAAATTACAATACAACATGCAAACAGCTCCTGGAATAACAAACGTATTAAAGAATATCAGATAAAGTAACCACAAAATAAACATATGTTTTCTTCATTGTAATAACAATGCAAAATTTATAACCTGGAAAATAAGGTAAATAAGCAACGACCAACAACTATGTAAAGACTGGCAAGAAGTTCACGACACAGACAACACAGAGAGATAACAAATAAGCAACGTACTGGAAACAGAGCTAAAAAGAATCGAAGGGGGACCTATCCCCCGCACCTTGCAAGACGACCCTATCCACCCCTCCCAAACCCACCCACCCTTTCCTTTGAGAGAGAGAGAGAAGAGAGAGAGAGAGAGAGAGAGAGAGAGAGTACGTGGGGCGAAGATAGTTGGGAGAGATATCAATACAGAATGGAGTGCCAAATATCAATGAGACAACCAATAGACACGTATTCCGAATTCCCGGCGCACCTACCCGCCAGAGGCCTTCCACGCGGCACATATTGAGACACCCCTCTCCTCCCACCCTCATCCCTATCTACTCCCTTCCGTAGCCATTCTGTTCCACTTACCTCCCCATTCCTACACTATTTCACCTTCTACCCCGTGGCATATTTCACCTCGAATCACACCATCATCATCATGGATGGGAGACGAGATGGGTGGTTCAAAGCCACGGCCTATGCACGAGGAGCTTCCCCTTCGATATAAATCTCCCATTCCAAAGCTGATTGATTGATTGTTGTGACTACTAAAACTGGAGTTGCAACATCTAGGTATTCGTGCTGTATAACATAAATAGGAAATTACAAAGATAAATAAATCAATAAATGTTTAAAAGAAGTTTCATTTAAGATATATATATATATATATATATATATATATATATATATATATATATATATATATATATATATATGTGTGTGTGTGTATAAGCTATAATTCCCCATACTCATCCCCTCCCACACGTCTCCTTCCCCTACATTCTCCTTTAATTTCCATCCACCTCAATCACGGATCGGAGAGGTGAGTGGGCGAAGGAGGGGCGGGGAGGGGGGGTTGGGGTTACGGGTTTTGGCTGTCATATAACAGGAATGTAATTAGAATTGTAATTATCTGGCGTTACATTTGGCATTTTTTCCAGACTGTACTCTCCAAAAGAACACCTCCCACGGGATGTGCGGTCCAGCTTGCTCTGCAGTCTGTCTGCTGGGGTCTTTTCTGCTTCCTAACTGGTCTGGACCGGTTCAAAAATGCTTTGCGAATGGCGGAGATATAACAGACTTCCCTCCGCAGGAAAGAAGAGAGAGAGAGAGAGAGAGAGAGTGAGAGAGAGAGACAGAGAGAGGATACATTTGGGAAATACTATGCTACCTAGAATGAACTCAGGAACGGGTTCCAGGAACGGGTTCAGGAACGGGTTCCAGGAACGAGAGAGAGAGAGAGAGAGAGAGAGTATACATTTCGGAAATACTATGCTACCTACAATCAAATCAGTAACGAGAGAAAGAGAGAGAGAGAGAATTTAAGGACGTTATTTGCAAAAATGTGTTTAATTACACATCTTTCTTCCTAGCATGGTGGGTTAAAAGGTTATTTCACATTTTATACCATGCGTGGGTTCGTTTTCCCCCAGTTGCTAAAGATTTGTCGCTTCATCTGCCATCTTTCGTCTTTATTGTTGTTTGTTTGTGTGGTGTTTTACGTTGCAAGGTACCAGTAGTTATTAAACAAGGGGACCAACGGCTTGCGTGACTTCCAAACCACGTCGAGAGTGAACTTCTATCACCAGAATTACATCTCTCACCCCTCTGTGGAATACCGAGAATCGAACTCGCGGCCACCGAATGGCACGCAAACATCATACCGACCACGCCACGAGGTGCTCTTTTCGTCTTTGGGTTTATAATAAATGCACGTCATATGCAGAATCAGACATACGCACACACAGCCACATGAGGAATGCGGGGCATAAATGAACCTACATGAACAGGCCATGCGCCCGTCACTGAACATTAAACCGAAGTCTCCCAGCAGTAATAACTACGATGATTCTGTGAGGTATCTGTTTCTGCCATGAGAGAGAGAGAGAGAGAGAGAGCCCCATTACTTCGAAGGGATAATTACCACCACGCCGGATGGCAATTATCCTAGGTCATTACCACAGTGTTTGTGAGGAATCTCTGACAGCCGGAATTCCTCCTTTTCCTCCGCCTCCCCCACCCCCTGACACCAGCCCTCACCTTGTACCCCCACCCCCCCTTCTCTCCCAAAACCACCTCATGGTACATCCCTTCCGCTTGCTTCTCCTTTGGGGACAAGTGAGAGAGAGAGAGAGAGAGAGAGAGAGAGAGAGAGAGAGAGAGACAGGCGAAGCAAAACAGCTGTGTCATTACAGTACGAGTAGCTGTCTGTCTCATCTTCCATGTCTAGGAGAGTCACTTTAGGAGGGGAAATAATTATCGATACTTACCAAGTGCTTCGGTCAATTGCTTTTTGTTGGCAAGGACGAGGGCCTTATAACCGTTGTGGTTGGAGAGGAAATAGTGTTTTGTGTATTGTGAAAGCTTCTCAGGGAACGGTGGGATTCTTCTCATTCACTGTCATGTTAATGCTTGAAGGTAAATGGTATTTGTTTGTCCAAAAATTTATGTATACAACTCTGGTACCAATTTTGTTATTTTTTCTTACTTGGGTCATTTTACTGCTTCGTCACATAACTGTCCTCTCTCTCTCTCTCTCTCTCTCTCTCTCTCTCTCTCTCTCTCTCTCTCTCTCTCTCTCTCGCGATTTTCTTAATTACATAACAGTATATTTCCGGCGCCGATGGCCTAAGTTGTTGTAACGCCATGGTACATTTTTGCATCAATCAATCAATCAATCATCTCCCCCTTTCTCTGTCTCTATTTATACATATATATATACATATACATACATGTATATATATATATTATCATATATATAAATATATATATACATATATATATATATATATATATATATATATATATATATACGTATATATATATATATAGTGAATGTTAATTTTTTATACATGCATAAATATTAAATATACATGTATATATATAATAAATATATAAATATATATGTGTGTATATATATATGTATATATATATATATATATATATATATATTATACATGTATATGTGCGTATATATATATATATATATATAGATATATATATATATATATATATATATATATATATTCCATTCACCTTCAGAGTATGGTTTGTTAACAGCAACCTTATTCTCCATTATTGTTATATGCCTTTGAATCACTCCAAAAAAGAACTGATCAACTGAGAATTATCTAACGGCATGCTTGCCTCCAGCCAGGGATAGAAAGAAAAGATTTTTTTTATTATTATTGTTATCTATTTGCCCTTCTGATTCAGGTAAGGGCATTCACTGAAAGTCATATATATATATATATATATATATATATATATATATATATATATATATATATATATATATATATATATACACATGAATTATAAGACCAACCACGAAGGAAAAGTGAAAACAATGCAGATGATTCGTGGCTGCAACTTTGTTCGTATAATCATCACGTTTTTACCTTTTTCGTGATTTAAAATCAAATATATATATATATATATATATATATATATATATATATAGTCTTTATTCATTTACATATACAAACATACACATATGTGCACACACATTATATATACATATATACTATATAGACAAGCATCTGAACATATATAATATATAAATGTACGCATGTACACTCATTAATAAATTAACAAGAATATTCAGTAATGAAATATAAATATCAAATCATTCCAATTTGTGAAAGTGCCCGAAAATTAGTGGTGCGACCTTAATCAAGTTTATGAGAGAGAGAGAGAGAGAGAGAGAGAGAGAGAGAGAGGACACTCCCGTGTGTGAATGACGTAACCTTTGCCTTCCGTAGATGAAAAGATTAAGTATATCTTAGTTTCACCAGACCATTCAATTCAACTGATTAACAGTTCTCCTAGGGCTGGCCCGAAGGATTAGATATTTTCATGTGGCTAGGAACCAACTGATTACTTAGCAACGGGACCTACAACTTACTGTGGGATCCGAGCCACACTATTTCGAGAAATTTATTTCTAATTACCCGAAATAAATTCCTCTGATTCCGCGTTGGCAGAGTGGGGAGCGAACTCGGCCTACCAAATCGGTAGGCCAGCACGTAACCCAATCCTCCATTGAGGAACCTCGTAGATGAAGATAATTATAAAAAAAAAAGACATAACGAGGGAATAGCAGTAAATCTCAAATTGGGGCCGGGTACTGTTAAGTTCCATTAGAGTCAATACCATCATTATGACGGATGAACAGCGCTACTAACTTGTGTTTGTTGTGATGGCGGAACTTGACCGCTTCAGCTGCACTGAATGACAGTTGTTATCCTTTTTAAAAACTAACGACAACTACATTTACTTAGGCTGCGTTTACACCAAGCGAATCGAATCGATTCCATTCATGAAGAATCAACACGATTCCTGATTCGACTTGTTTCGCCACACTAATTTCAAACACACTAATTTCAAAGTAACTGTTTACACAAAGCGAATCGAATCGATTCCATTCATGACGAATCAACACGATTCCTGATTCATCTTGATTCGCCACACTAATTTAAATGCAACTGAAATTTAAACCTAGCGAACTCGAGTCCATTCAAATCATACCGATTCGCTTGTTGTAAACAGTTACATTGAAATTAGTCTGGCGGATCAAGACGAATCATGAATCGTGTTGATTCTTAATGAATTGAATCGATTCAATTCTCTAGGTGTAAACGCAGCTCAAAAAAAAAAAAAAAAAACAAAAAAAAAAAAAAAAGTTTCACGTCTACCTTGAATCAAATAATGATGGTCGCCCCGTGGAGACAAATGTCCCTTAGTTCAGTAGCAATGCATTTAAAGATCAAAGTTGAAGGGCAGAGAATTTAACGTAGAGAGGACCACCAACTATGATAATGAAACGATACTCAGAGTAGCATGAATCTTAAAATAGAGGAACAAATCCAAAATTATGTCGCTGTACAAATATGTTAAAAAATATATATACAGTTTATAGAATCTGTACGATTCTCCTTACAATCGTACAGATTCTCGAAAGCTCACCGTAAAATTTTATTTTTATTTTTGAAATATATTTCTAAATGTGTTTCTCCAATGAAGATATTAATTTATCTATATTTCGTTATGGATGATAGGCGGCTTTAGGAGAATCATATGTAATTTATTATTAGGTCACGGACTGACGTAAAGAGTTCAAATTATTTCCACAGTTGACCTGGCTATCTATTTTGAAACTTGGGCTTCTCAAAGTATTTGCTATGATTAAGACTTGACTATTTTTCACTGAGAGTGTTTATTTATCAAGCCTTCTTTTCAGTATCTAACATTACTGCCAATAAAATGATGATATAACCCTAAAATGCCTCTTTGAAATGTCCTTATAAACTTTTATTAATTACAATCTGAGTTATAGACAAACTTCATACAAAGCTAAAATTTGTGAAAAAGCAATCTCACCTCAAATGATTTTGTTTTACTGTCAATACTTCTCTTGGAGAGAAGAAGTTTGGTGGAGGATGATGCCTTTGATAAAAGGCAGTGGAGCATCAGGCAACCGACCCCTTGATGTAGGGATAACGGTGAGTGGGGAAAGAAGAGAAGACGACTTTCTTGTTTAATAACCACTTACAAAGACCTAAGTCTACTCATAGAACCAGGTCTCTTCCATTCTGGGCAAAGGTCGATGAAAACAAGGAAAAAATAGGGAAGAGAAATAAAACGTGGGGGCGGTTGTTAACCCAGCAGACAGCATAAAAAGTGCCCCTTAGAGGTTAGAAGGTTATAAGCAAGGAAAAACGAAAGCAGGAGATTCTAGAGGCCGAAAGTAGAGGATTCTTTCCAAACCTCGCAATCCGCCGATCCTTAAATTCCACGGAACCGCCTGAAATGAGAGCGGATTGAACTTGTGAGAGCACGGGGCCAGCCGAACATCAGTAATCTGCTGACCTGTTCGTTGATCGTTTAAGATAAAACGATTCGAAACCGACGATGTTGTTTGTTATCGGGCATAATATATCAACGGAAAAAAAAGTTGAACGATGCCATTTTTGGGTCAGTTTAGAGATCGAGAGGATTGATGGACACGCGATCCGGCAATCTATGTCGAAAGCAGGTTAATAAAGAAGGAAATGAAAATAAAAACTTCGGTTCGTCATGAAAATACAAAAACAAAAAACTGGGTTATATGAGAAGGCGGGGGGATAAAAATGTGGAGGCAATAAATAAGAACTTTTTACCGTAATATGGCGGCACAAGATGAGGTGAAACTGGGGAAAAGAGTCAGTGATCTAAGATGGTGGTTCCATCATGTGGAAAGAAAAGAGTGTGACAAACCGCTGAAAAGAGAGTAGAATGCAGCAGTTTGTAGAAGAGAGAGAAATGCCCAGGAAAGACTGACCAGACGGGCTGAAAAGAGACAGAGTAGGAAGGGACTCAACATCGAAGAGGCGGGAAAAAACGCAAAAGGCAGAGGTGAATCGTCCCATGTAAAAGGTTCTTCATTAACCGTATATACGTGAGGGTACGAAATGGCTAATGTTGCGGAAGTTATGAAATGTCAGTTCAGTCCGTGATCCACCCACTTTTAGTGTGACTGGCAGTGATTACAATCATCTTTTCCCTTTTCTCGGAACCCTTAACCGTTATTCGGAGAAATGGCTAGTAGTGAAAACATGCATTCCGCCCCCTTAACCCCCCACCTTCCCCCTCCATCACACACTCATACGCCTTTTCGCAGTAAAGAGATGGATCATGAGTGTGTTAATGTACAGGTTCTTGCCTAGTCTATAGGAATACTATACAGGGTGACCATAAGTCCCAATACCATTACAAGTATTTATTGCTCAGAAACCATATAACATACAAGCAATATATTTCACGTGTGCACCCTAGTTGCCCTCACAATTTCGAGACGATATTCCGTCTCCCTGCAGCGAGTGTATGTGCTCTGAATGTAATCTTGAGGAAATGTATTACATTCTACAAAAAAAAATGCATTACTCTATGCTGTATGATTTCCGAGCAATAAATACTTGAAATGGTACTGGGACTTTATGGACACCCTGTATACTGGCCATACCGCTAGTCGTTCGCACGGGGAGGATAAGCAGCAATGAGTCTGAAGAGGACTCGGATGGGATAACACCAAGATGCTAGTCTTCTTCGGCATATAAACCCACTGATATCAGGTTGCAAACCGGGGCGGTTTTCCAAGGGAAAATGGTGTATAAATAAGTGTGTGTGTGTGTGTGTGTGTGTGTGTGTGTGTGGTGTGTGTGGCTTGTATAGGTATAGGTATGACAATATATATATATATATATATATATGTGTGTGTGTGTGTGTCTGTGTGTGCACGCGCGCGCGCTTCAATACGTACCTGTATACTGTTTCACTTACTGTCGATGTCAGATAAAGACGTAAATCTTCGCGAATGATTATGTGGCAGGTAGGCAGCGTGTATCAAATAAGTTTGGCATAATGTTGGCGATAGCGTCTGGTTCAAAACGTCGCGTTGCAGCGAACGCGTGATTTTAGGCGGGAAACTGTTTGACAGCAATGTCGGTGACGAACATGTAATTGCAGACAAGAAACTGTAAACGGTGTCACAAACTGTTCATAACGCAAAGCATTATAGACCGAACAAGCGACAACCAGCGGTAAACGACCCGTCTAACTATGGGAGGTACCCGTGAAAACTTACACCAGCCATGACAACGCATAACTACTAAAGGCACAGTTAATAATCTAATAAAGCCCACGGCTGCGTTATTAACACGTCACGAATTCGGCGAATGAGACAATAATTTTATAAGCAGTGTTACGAAATTTTTTATGGCAGTCTCCACACTGCAGTTTAACGTTTGGGAACACAGTAAGTACTATGAGAGAGAGAGAGAGAGAGAGACGAGAGAGAGATGGAGAGAGAGAGAGAGAGAGAGAGAGAATGAATGAAAAATGAATAATTAATAATTATCTGGCGTCGTGACTACCAGGATCATTGACGCCGAATGAAGCCATTTGGACAACCAATTTGGGAAAAATCCACACACAATCATAAAAAACTCTTAAAATTCCGCATCAGTTATTGTACTATAGCTAGCGCAAAGATGCTACTTACGCATGAAACACCACCAAAGCTTAATTATTATTATTATTATAAAAATAGTTTAACCAGGCCACGGAGCTGACCTTCAGCTCCAATGGGGCTGGCCCAAAGGATTAGATAAAATGCAAGGGTCAAGGCCAAAAGCCACGAGCTTGGACCAAACAGGTCTTATAGGATAATAAATAATGAATTAAGATTAAATAAAAAATTGCACAGAGGCAAAGGCTTTCCATACTAGAACACAAACAGGTAATAAATACATTTATTCACGTTTCCATAGATTCATTTTCTAAAACCCAAAGCTAAAAACTACACACATACATGAAAGCGAAATACCTAAATTTCGTTAAAAAAAAAAACCCCAACTTCTTTTAAAAACAAAATTCAACAACACACTCATAATCATGCTGCGCTTCTTCACCCAATATCTTTGTCAAACTGTAACTACCATCTCTGTCTCTTTTGTCTTTAAAGTGCTGCTCTCAGTTCCCGATGACTAGGACATTCAACTAGCAAATGCTTAATAGTCACCGGGACAGACAGTCATCACAGTAAGGTTGGTATTCAGCCTCTCATGAGATACCCATGTGTCAATCTTGTATGTCCTATACGGAGGCGGCATATCGTTACTTCCCATTTCCTAGGCATAGATTCATATTTCCAAGGGTTTGTGTACGTGTGGCAAACTCTTTCATTTTATTTGGTCCTGCTTCGTTCCATTGCTGTTCCCATAATCTTGCAATGAACTTTGATATACTAGGAAAAAAGTCTCTATATGGTACAGCAATTGTCTTGGTATCATATTGGTTGCTGCTGATTTAGCTAGTTGGTCTGCTTTTTCATTTCCATATATATTTACATGCGCTGGGACCCAGCAAAAAAGATATAGTAATCCCTCTACGCTGATGTAGAAATACCCACTGTGAGATTTTCAATGTAATTGGATGATCAGTATTAAAAAATTTTCAAGTGCCTGTAATGCACTTTTGGAATCACAAAATGAGTGATATTAGTGGAATTCTGAGGGTTGCAATATGTTCCAATGCTGTTAAAATTCCATACAGTTCCGCTGTGAAGTTCGATGCTACGATGGGTAGTGCTCCTCTGCGACTAAAAATAACAAAAACATCACTAAAAACTCCATATTCCGGACTCCATCATCAGTTTGGAGCCATCAGTAAAACAAATGTAGAGCCTGAGTGCTCTGCAGCATGTTCTAAAAATAATACTCTGATTTCTGTATCTGATTTTTCTCTTTTATACCTTTAAAAATATTTACAAAATTTAATTACAGGTAATTTCCATGCTGTTGGGTAATTGGTAAATTAACTGGACATACAGGATTTCTTGACATATTCATTTTTTCCAAGATCTTTTTCACTCTAAAACTAAAAGGCTTAGGAAACCTTGGATGATTTTCATAAAAGTTGTTGAAAGAATTTCTATTTGCTGCTTCAAAGGCTTTAGAGTTGGGTTTCTCTGAACCCTAACCCGTATCTGATAATTGATGATTTGGCGATACAATTCTAGTGGGATTTCTCCCGCATCAATTAATAAACTTAAGATGGGAGAAGATCGAAAGGCAATCTGTTGCCAAGCGTATACCGGTATGATGTACTGAATCTAAGATAGCAAGACGATTAGATGAAGCAGAAGAATATATTTCACATCCATAAAGTAATTTTGAAATAATAAGTGATTGTGTAGCTTTATAACTGTCTGCCTGTCTGCACCCAGTTGGTATTAGATAATACTTTCAAAATACTTAAATGCTTCAAGGCACTTGGTTTTAATGTGTTTCAGATGGGAAAGCCAATTGAGTTTTTTGTCGAATATGAGCCTCCTAAGAAGCGTACCTCTTCAACACAGGGTATTCTATGGTTGTAACAGATAAACGGTCTGGGTCGGGGTGTACTCCCCGAAGGTGGCAAAAATGCATAACAGTGGTCTTACTGGCCGATATTTTAAATCCTTGTTGTTGTTCAGCCAGTTTTACTATCTTATTTATTGTCAATTGTAATTTCCTTTCTGCAACTGACATTCGTGATGCAGCAACAGTATTGAAAGATCGTTCTACGAATAGGGTACTCAATACATCCTTGGGTATAACAGACGCGACTCCATTTATTGCTAACGCAAAAAGTGTGACACTAAGCACACTCCCTTGTGGGACACCCTCTTCTTGGCATCTTCTATCTGATAATGTCTGGCCCACTTTAACTTGAAAATATCTACGTTTCAAGAATGCTTTAATGAATAGGGGCAATTTTCCTCGTAGACCACAGGTATGAATTGTCTAAGAATGCCATGCCTCCAAGCAGTATCATAAGCTTTCTCAATATCAAAAAAATAGTTATATGGTGCTGCTTGGAGGCAAATGCTTCACATATGGAGGTTTCCAGCTGCAGTAGGACATCTACTGCCGAGTGCATCTTTCTAAATCCACATTGTGAGGGTGAGAAAATACCATTACTCTCTAAATACCAGACAAATCTTGTATTCACCATTTTTTTTTTTTTTTTTTTTTTCCATCAACTTGCATAAACAGCAAGTTAGTGCTATTGGTCGATAACTAGCCACTGAAAAAGGGTCTTTACCTGGTTTAACAAAAGGTAATACAAAAGCCAATTCCCATATGACTGGGTAGCTACTTTCATGCCATAATCTTGTTAATTATACTTATTATAGAATAGTTTGTATTTTTTGAAATATGCCTAAACATTTGATAGGGAATTTGTTCATCGGACCAGGGGCAGTGTTAGTGCTGCTGGCCAGTGGCAGCATCAAATTCCCTTTCTGTAAAGGGTAAATTATATGGCTCTATCTTATCTGTGGAAAAGTCTAATCGCAGTTGTTCTTCTCTTCTTCTATATTGATATCCAGGGAACTGTCAGATTTTTTTTGAAACTTGGGCAAAATGATCGGCGAGTTATCACTTACATCTTTTTGCATCGGTGATGAGGTTGTCATTAACTTTTTAAGTACTGGGGGAGGACTAGGAGTAAATTTCCCAGCAATCATTTTTATTTTTCTGTTCCATATACTGCAGATAGGTGTTCGGTGGTTAATGGGACGATACAAATGACGCCCATGACTGCCTTCTAGCAGTTTTCAGTTTTCTTGTTTCGAAAAACGTGCTCTATTCTGTTTGTATATTATCATGTTTGCTATAGTTCGGTGTCTACGATAACGTGTAAGTGATGTTCTTGTGACTCGGTGTAACAGTGCGAGCTCTTCACACACCGCCACGGGAACTGGGCGTCGCCTGAAAAGACCTGTAGTTTTTGGTATAGAATGTATACCTGCTGTATGGAATGTCCCATTTAATAAATCGATTGCATCATCTGCCGTTGGGAAGTCATTTGCGTCACTTTCTATTTCGCTTAGGTTCTTGAAATTTGTTCCAATCTGCTTTTTCAACATTCCACCGTGGAGATCTTTGAACTGGTGGGTCATCATTGGTAATTTATTATTATGGGAGCGAATGGTCACTGCTTTGCCAGTCATCATTCGTCTTCCATCTGAAATCCATCGTGCAATTGGAACTAGATATTGTAAGGTCTAAGCATGAGACTGTAACCTGTCTGGATATGGTAATGAGTGGGTTCTCCGGTATTTAAAAGTCCTAAATCTTCATTTTCTATTATGGAAGCTATAATATTCCTTTTTGATTTGATGTCACATCTCCCCATAAAGGATGTCTGCCATTGAAGTCTCCCATGAGAGAAATGGTCGTGGAAGCTGATGAAGTAAATCAATTAGTTCTTCTCGTGTGATTGGGATTGGTTTCGGTGGAAGATAAAGGGAACAGAGTGTGTATTTTCGTCTTAGGTGTAATTTGAACCGCAACAGCCTGTAAAGGAGTATTTAGTGGGATTGGAAATGAGGAAGGTCCCTGCGAACATAAATAAGGCAAACCTCCATGTCTTCCCCACTTCCAAATTATATTTGTGTTCTATATGTATATATTCTCTAGGGCAAGGTGTGTGGACATCAAGCATTGTTTTCTTGTAACATACAGCAATAGGGGAGTATTTATAGAGTAACACTTTAAGTTCCTCATATTTTGCACGAAGTCCCTGACAATTCCACTGTAAAATTGAAGAGAAGGTGTCTAGGTTTTGGAGGGTAGTCCTCTATTCAAGGTCATTTTTGAATGCTTAGTGGATGGGAAGCTTTGCTTGTAAATTTTTGATGACGATTGTTTTTCTTCGCCAGTTTGCTCATTGATTTTGGTTTTGTCTTTTGTTGAGTTAATGGAGGAGAGGATGAGGGTGTTCTTACCCTCTTCATTTGTTTTTTTCCCTCTAATTCCATTAAATGAGGCAGAGATTCTGCCTGAGATAATGCAGAAGGTGGAGTAGAGGGAGGTTTGAGGGAGATATCCAGTTTGTTATATGGAACGTTTTATTTTATCCGTCTTTGCCGATTGTGCTCTAACCTTACTAGGCTGAGCACTTGGCCCAGTATGTCGGGCCACAGGAGTAGAAGCATCCTTTATTGAGGATGAAGAAGGATCAGCAGATTGGAGTGGAGCCCTAGTGGTGGAATGTTGAACCACAGGGGCTGAGGCATCCTTCATTGAGGATGAGGAAGGAGTAATGGATTGAAGTGGAGCCCTTGTGGTAGTAAGGGCTTTAGAATAACTCTTGGGTCTTCCCAAGAGTCGACTTGCATGTCCAATACTGATGTGCTCTGTATATGCTTTATTAACTGCTGCTGTTTTCAACTTTAAATTCTTCACATATTTTATCAACTGATTTGTGCTCTACTGACAATTAATGCATTTAGGTATATCTGAGCATGGGCCATGTTCTAGGGCAGAGCAATTATTACACATCTTATTATTTTTACAAACTTTAGATGGATGACCAAATTTAAAACAATTAAAACACTGTAATGCTTTTGGTTGAAAAGGTCTAACTCGCACTCTTTCCATTTTCTATTACTATATGAAAGATGGTAACATTACTGTCTTCAAAAGTAAAAATCATCATGTTGCCATTTGGGACCTTTTTCACTTCCATACAGTTGGTGGACACATATCTAAATTTGCTTCTTCAGTTCAGTAAAACTCGTACAAGTCTCTATCAAAAACAACACCTCCTCCATAGCTAAAATTTAGGTGAGGACTCATTTTCTCTATTATATCGTTGTTATCAACTTTCATCATTGTTAGCATCTGTGACTGAGTTTTAGGTTTTGCATGAATAAGTACAGAGCTCTTACCAAATCTACTCATGTCACCACTCATTATGCCACCTATTTTTTGCTGAAGGTGCCTACTAAACTTGTAATAGTTTGAAGTTCTCCTCCTTGGCTTTAACTACCGCCATTTAGAGGTTGGGGGACTCTTATTTCGTCAACGTTGCTACTATTGGAGTTGATTGGATTCCATTCTGCAGTTTATAATGTCTAAGTTTCTTGGGCTTTTATCCGTCAAGGCTCCTTTAACTAATGAGTTACATACACTCAAGGTATCAATACTACAGGTTGCTTTAAAAGCATCTTCATGTTTATCAAATGTTACCCAAGCTTCCCATTTTCCTTCTGTGTCAAGAAAGTTCATACGAATCTCTGCTATATTGCCAAACATGTTCAAAGATGTCGAGATATCCTCATAGTTACACTGAAGTGGATATTTTTCATATGTATAACTTTCAAATGCGTCACTCTACTATTATTGGCATCTGGGGGGTTCAAAGAATGGTCTTTGTGAGCCAGAAGTCGTCAACGGTGCCAGTGAGTCCATTTTCCCAGGGGATGTGGTTCATAGTCCCGGATCCATATTTCGTTTACTAAAAAAAAAAGAAATAAAACTTATTACTACTTGGTTATATCAAGAAGTATCGTGAGTCACTCAGGCTATTCACAAATTCTCCACCAATGGCACTAGTGAGAGTTGACTCCCAATGGTCCACCCATACCATACATAACAGGATAGCACCAATACGTTTTGTGGTGGCCCAGGTATAAAGCCATCCTCCGCCTGCTGGGAGCTCTGATTCCACTAATGGGAATCAACTCCCCACCACAAACGTATTTTGGTGGGCTTCCGGACAAAAGCCAGGAGTCCCACCCCCAGAAAACCAGCTCCCCCTGGATTCCGATGAGCCAGTCCCTGGAGATGGTTCCGCCCTCAAGATAGCACTGGGAAAATCCCATTACTTACTCTCAGGTCCAAACCATATCAGGTGGTGACTCAACCACCACAACTCCCACTATTAGCTTCAAATGCAAAACCCTTTCCTAACCAACGATCCCTTCTCAGACTCACCTTAGTAGTAAATTAGACGAAAGTGGAAATGTCCACACCATTTATTGCCAAAAGTTTGTAGGCGTTCCGTCAGGATCCGGCCTTCACAGGAGTGAAGGCAGGATCCCTTACCCCTCACCACGTGAAGGAACCTACTCGAGGGGAGGGAGAGAGAGAGAGAGAGAGAGAGAGAGAGAGAGAGAGAGATTCTTTAATTGGTTAATACTCTTAAGGCAGGAAATTAGCTGCATTTGTAAGAATCATCTTAAAACCCCTGGAAATACAATCAAGATCATTAAAGAAAGTAGAGAATTATAAGTTAAAAAATAAGGCAACATAAACGTTTATATTTCTTAAAAACAGAGATTACTGACGACACCCGCGCACCCACAAATATGCAGCTCATGTGTACAGTGTTATGTCGAATTTTTGTTAAAAGTTAAAAGAAACCAAATCCTCACCACGTCGATATTTCTTCATGACTGAAATAAAGTTTACTGATTCCACTGAACCATTCTAAGTATAATAATGGCATGACAGGCTTAACAGGAGTGGGTTCGAATTCCCCAAGAAGAATATAATTTCTTTATTAATATCCTGTTATATATTTCATAACTAAATGGGAAGCATATTCAAAATATTAGGATACTCAAGTAACTGTGGCTATTAAAATAAATACATGCTTTACATACATCATACATACATACTACATACATCATACATATATACTATATATATATATATATAATATATATATATATATATATATATATATATATATATATATAATATGTGTGTGTGTGTAAAATCAATGCGAGAGCAGTAACAGGGCTGTTTCATCATACCGTCATCATAACCAATTCCATCAATCATTCCTTGTCGTTATACCACCATAATAACGCTAATTGGTGTAAACGTCACACCTCGACAAGAGGTCTGAAATGACTCCTTAGCTGATATAATTTGTCTTAATCAGTCACAGCTCCTTATACTCAGTTTTCTTCCAGGAGAACACAGCTGTCTCAACTTGTTCAGCCGCGGGTTTGTGGTACCTTTCATTACCCTGCAGTATAGTCAAATGCTGCAATTCGGGGCTGCTGTTTTCCCTACCCTCTCGATCCCCTATCCTACCAAGCCAACACCCGGGGCGGACAAGCATGTTTTGCACAGGGAGGGTGGCTGTCTCTCCTACCTTCCCGATCAGCTACTTACCTCGATCTCACCCGGGCCGGACAAACAAGTCTACAAGGAATGGTGGCTGCTCCCCTACCATCTCGTTCTGCTACCGACCCCGACCCCTCCTGGGCCGAACAAAAAAAAAAAGTTTGCAAGGGGTGGGTGTCTGTATCATGTCTCCACTACTGTCACCCGAGGGAAAGAAACAAACAAGATCAGATCCTCTCGGATCTTAATTATTGTAAGATTACTGAACAGGAATCTATGGCAAATCTATTACAAACTCGTGCTGGAAATATATGGCATATTCCCAGCCGGCCTAATATAGGCATAACGGGCAACTCCAATCAATCCGGTTTCCGTTTGAACTTTCAAAAACGCAGCCGCCGACATAAGTTTTAAGGACTCTTGCTTTTCGGGGTTTAATATATCGGTAGGCTATTACAAAAGCGGTTGTAGTTGTTTTAGATTAAGCTGACCTTATGCCAGAACGGGCTCTTACTCATACAGCAGCCCGTAATAAAAAAGACGGTATTTTTGAGAGAAAGCTCGGAGACGAAGAATATAAGTTATTCCAGAAAGTTTACACTGGCTTGGAAAGTAAAAAAATGACAGTAAACACGAAATGAAATATGAAAAATTTAATGAAATGAGAAATAAACTCTATGAGGAAACGCTTGTGAGCACAGCTCAGGCAGTAAATAATACTGAAGCATAGTTCAAATATAAGAGCAGATGCCTCCATTAGCATAAAACCTTTCCCCTGACAGATCCATATAATCATGACTACAACCAAACCGGAAGATAAAAGACAACCAGGAGACTAAACACAGGAAAACGGAAAATGGAAAAAAGGGAAAAAGCGCAAAAAGGAAAAATATTTATCTACAAAAACTTTGTCTGTCAGGTGCAAAAAGACACTTAATTAGGAGATAAGGAAAAATGGGATACCAGGAGATCTTTAATATCGAAATGTTAGGTCAGATATCAAAAGATTTTAAAGGTTATATGGATCAATAAAAAAAATATGAAGGATCAAATCTTCAATACAGCGAATACTGTTGTGTCAGCTGCTAAAAAAAATATAAATTCCAGTGAATCTAATTTTCTGCACGAATGCTTAGACTAAAAACCCGCTCATCCGTGAAAATAACAATCGTATTACGTTCGGGCATTTGCCTTGCTTTGACCCGTGGGGTCACATTTGTACACGCGTGGAGGAGAGAGAGAGAGAGAGAGAGAGAGAGAGATAGAGAGAGAGAGAGAGAGTCATACCCGCCATGTTTTTTTTTATGGAGAGAGAGATAGAGAGAGAGAGAGAGAGAGAGAGAGAGAGAGAGAGAGAGAGAGGGAATCATATCCACGATATTTCTTTCAAGTTGATGATGATGATGATGATGATGATGATGATGAGAGAGAGAGAGAGAGAGCAATCACTTTGGCAAAGCCTTTCTGATACGTAACAGAACATAGTTCCAAAGTATGTTTTTATTCATGAGAGAGAAATTGGGGAGCAGAGAAAATCACTCCCTGACAGAGAGAGAGAGAGAGAGGATGGAGAGAGATGAAGAGAGAGAGAGAGAGAGAGAGAGAGAAATATTTCCAGCTGATAGGATCTTTAAGCCAAGTTATTACTGAAAAAGCAAATCCCCTTCAATAACGTAAAAAAAAAAAAAAAAAAAAAAAAAAAAAACTGGACTACACTGACGTGAGATGGAGCTAGAACAATACACTATGGGTCACGTCAAAAAGACGTGTTCTCAAAAAAAGTAAAGAAGAGCAATAGACGGGAATATAGATGAGGACGGAATAAAATCATGCATGGTAAAATGAATCATAGATGCTGAACTTTGTGTATTTATTTAAAATTCAAACTTAAATACAGCCTCACGAGGATGTCGTGCAATTGGAACTTCGGACAGTTGAAGCGAAGATGTTATATCCTTGCATTCTAATCAATTTTCTCTGCTTATTCATTTTTCCTTGTTTAGTACGTGAGATATCTCCTTTCTATATTTCCTTTTACCTCTTCTTATTCCATCCTAATGAACACCACATTCTTTGGAAGCTCAATTTCAAGTCAACGGTGCCTGTGTTTTGTTTCCATATGAATAGGATTCATCTTGTTGATAATAATATATAATAATATAATAATAATAATAATAATAATAATAATACTCATACTTTTGCTGCATCACATAACTAAAAAGCGTTTGGTCTCGTCAGAACTGGATGGGTGACCGTCAAAGCCACACCTGACGTTAAAGAGTGAAGCTCTTGCGACAATTCCCAGACGTTGCGGACTTTAAGCTGCCGTGACCATTTCGAAACTTGCTAAATACATTATGGGTTCAAAGCGAAGGCCGGTGGGTCCCTATGAGAGCCGGAAATCCAGCAAAGTAAAAGCTATAGTGTCATTTTGACCTCTGGTATTTCAACAGCCAACACCTCGACCCTCTTTCCCTCCCTTCGGGCATAGTTGAATTCATGCCTCCGGTCTTTCCGTTTTAATTTATTACATAACCTTCACCCAGGTCAACAGCCGTCGGCTGGCTGC
>NC_087219.1:48982698-48989468 GCF_015104395.2 Macrobrachium nipponense | reverse complement strand
TACACACACACACACACACATTCACAAAGCTTGTCGCACCGTGCATTAACTTCCCCATACCTTCATTCTTTTTCATTTTCAATTTTCGATAATGTCTTCTTCGGCCGTTGGAAAATGGAGATGAAATCCGGCTAATTCAGTCGAATGCGGCCATCAAGCTTAATCAGAACCGTATCAGGGAGAAAGTCAGCCATAAAAGGAATTCTCGGACACGAAGGAGCATCGAAAATAGCTCCCAGGAAAGAATTCCAGATGCCGAATATACGTAGATCAAAAGGAGAAGTCGCTATAGTTTTCGGAAATACTTTCGTCTGATTTCTTCATAAAATTGTTGGTAAGCTATTTTGTAAGATAAGAACAGAATTGAACTGAATTTTTTGTTCAAATTTCTATTAACAATTTTTCAGTTTTTACAAGATTTTGATGGTGGACACATAAATATGATATATGTATATGTGTGTTTTTATACATACATACATACATATATATATATACATATATTATATATATATATATATATATATATATATGTTGTTCACCCTTAAACAACTGAGAATGTGGCCCTCCTGCTGGAAAGGCATAATCAAGGGAAAATTGAATTGATTTCTCAGATGTCAGTGTTAAAGAGCTGGTTAAAGCGGATGACTTTTGTTGACATTTTCACAATAATTGCTAGACTTAATGCGTGATTTTGACACCTGGTTGAGATCATTTTAATGTAGAACATTTTTCAAAGTGATACCAGAAAAAAGTGCCGATACCGAGAACAGAATCCTAAAGAGACTTGTAATAAAAGTGTCTCCCCAGGTGTAAGGACAACAGGTATAAAAGAGAGCTGAAAGAAAGGAAAGCTCATGATGCAACGAAGGAGTCCACTGAGTCTGAGACCACGAACCCATATCTTGCTGTTTTCTGGTAAAATGTTAGATTGGGAGGGACATTAGCAAGGCTCATATTATTCTCTTTTTTCAAGAGTTCTTACTGTTGCGGTTCAGTCGAAAGATGCTGGCAGACATGAACGCATAAAAGGTAGATACTTAATACTGTAATGGAGTTTGAAGAATTGCAAGCACTTCATTTATTGTCATTTGGTTACAATGGACACAGACTGTAGCTTAATCGAATGTAAAGCAACTTGTAGCTTAACAGTGGGCAGTGAAAAGATGTAATCTGGATCATCTCAAGATAAAGAATTTTGAATTCTGGGAGTCAAAACCACTTTAAGCCTAGCGTCTCAGTGGCGTGGTCAGTATGGTGTCGGCGTGCCACCTCGGTGACCGCAAGTTCGATTCTCGGGCATTCCACTGAGGGCTGAGAGATAAGTATTTCTGGTGAAAGAAGTTCACTCTCGGCGTGGTTCGGAAGTCACGTAAAGCCGTTGGCCCAGTTGCTGAATAACCACTGGTTCCACGCAACGTAAGAACATACAAACAAGCAAACAAACACTTGAAGCCTCATGGCATCCCAAAAACATATATATATATATATATATATATATATATATATATATGTATCTATTATATATAAACATATATATACACACACACACACAACACACATATATATATATATATATATATATATATATATATATATATATATATATATATATATATATATATATATCTATATATATATATATATATATATATATATATATATATATATATATATATATATATATATATATATGTGTGTGTGTGTATATAGAGCGGGTTAATTAGCAATAAAAAATTGCAGAAAATATTTGAAACACGAGTTCTTCAACAAGCGTGAAACGAAATTGAGGAGCAGAAGAGACAAAGGAGTGAACCACATACAAAACATTGAGAATTGCCATGAACAGGGGTGAAGCGTGGGCGGATAGTGGCTCGTTGGAAGGCCATTAAAAGTTCTGGGCCTGAAACCAATACTGCTGACAACCTTGTCCGCCTTCATGCCCACAGTGTCATTTAAAGTCAATGTTGTCCAGTGCCAGGGACTAGCTTCGTATTCCTTTTCGGACATTTGTAGAACACCAAAATTTACTTCATTCAGCATCAGCTTCCATATTGATTTCCACGTTTTTATATAGATTTATTGTGCATTTTTCTTCATCCTTTCTCCTCCTTTTTTTTTTTACTTTCATTTATTATACATGCTAGCAAAAATATGTATGTAGAATTTATGTATGAAAATTCGTAAAGTAATTAAGTCTACGGGCGTTACTAGCCTCGTTTCACGGGCGGAACCAGCTCGTTTCAGGGAACCCTTCTCACCCCCACCCCTTTCCGAGGGGTTGGGGGGTTAGGATGAAACCCCATTATAAACCATGTTAGGGGTCTTCACTATAACCCTGCCAAGTTTCATGCTCATCGGACCAGCCGTTTGGCCGTGATTGAATGACAGACGGACGGACAAACAGACATTACGCCCATTATAGTAAGATGCTAGAAAAAAAGAGGCAACACTCTTTTTCTACTTGGTGGTAGATGGGGCTCTCAACATGCGCTGTCCTTAGTTGCTACTCTTCTGGCCATATCGAGCATCACTGCTCATGGTGTGTACTTAAAGTGGTTCCATTTAACAAGGCGTGGTTGGTATGGTGTTGGCGTCCCACCTCGGTGGTCGCGGGTTCGATTCTCGGGCATTCCATTGAGGAGCGAGAGATGTGTATTTCTGGTGATAGAAGTTCACTCTCGACGTGGTTCGGAAGTCACGTAAAGCCGTTGGTCACGTTGCTGAATAACCACTGGTTCCATACAACGTAAAAACACCATACAAACAAACATTTAACAAGCCTTTTGTTCTCCACCTACTCCCTTCTCCCTCCATCATAGAAATATCTGTAGTCGTTTTGTAACAGTTGAAGTGTGATATTCCAAACTTAATGCCAAAAGTTGACTATGCCTGTGTTCTAAAACTGTGGGATATGATCTTCCACTGTATCAAGTTTGAGTTTCCTTGTCTTTGGGTACAGTCGGACACTTGTTTCCTTGGTCATTTTCTGTCTTTTTTTTTTTTTTTTTTTTTTGGTTTTTTTCTTTTTTTTTTTTTTTATTTATTTTATTTTTTTATTTTTGTTTTTTTAATCCCAAATCCTCTCTCTACTCTCTCTCACCTCCCTCATGTCATCTCTCTTCATCTCTCTCTCTCTCTCTCTCTCTCTCTCTCTCTCTCTCTCTCCGCCTCCGGATTGTTTTCCTCTGCATTCTCTGCATCTTTTAGTCTCTGCCTCTTGTACTTTATTCTTCTCGCCCTTTTCCGCTGGTATGCTACCCCTTTTTATGTCTACAGTCCTCCTCCCCTCCAATAAAACCTGGCGGTGATTCCCAGATGAAATTGCTGCGTAGAAATCTCTCTCTCTCTCTCTCTCTCTCTCTCTCTCTCTCTCTCTCTCTCTCGTAGCTAGGGAAGGGATGTACTTTTTAATATCTTTATTTTGTGAGTTGTGCGGAAGATTTGGCAAATTTGTGAGAGAGAGGTACACAAATTTGTGCACGCACTCACATATAATTAAAGTAAAACGCAAGGTATATGCAATTATGTATTTTGGAGGTAATGAAATGTACGTTTAGTTCTGGTGTTCAGAGTGCAGATAGCTAGGTCTGGGCTTGGGAAAATTCACGTATCGTCCATAGAGTCAGAACTTACTGTACCGACCATTATTTTTTTGTGAATTTTATGTAAATATATATAATTTGCTTATGATATAGTTATTTTACTTGCTCTCGGACCATATTCTACGAAAATGGTATGTTTTCTACATTCATACCCGCACCGAAAAAGTTATCATCCTCAACCATAATCCTCTCTTATCATCCTCAACCATAATCTTCTCTTATTATCCTCAACCATAATCTTCTTTATCATCCTCAACCATAATCTTCTCTTATTATCCTCAACCATAATCTTCTTTATCATCCTCAACCGTAATCCTCTCTTATCATCCTCAACCATAATCGCTTATCATCCTCAACCATAATCGCTTATCATCCTCAACCATAATCCTCTAGTATCATCCTCAACCATAAAATCTTATCATCCTCAACCATAATCTTTTATCATCCTCAACCATAATCCTCTCTTTCCTTACCTTGTAGAAAAGAATCATATTTTGCTGTCCATGTGAGGATACATTTCATAATCGTGTAATCGATGCTTTCATATTGTAACCATGTTTTGGAGATTCAGCTAATCTCGGAACGTTTTGTATTCCACAATGGCTTTTAGAATTCTTGCAATATTTTTTCATAATATTTGTAAAGTTATATCATATTAATAATGATTATATATTTTGCAGCATTTAATAATTTTTTAAATGTTTTGAATAGATGAATAGATAGATTGTCAACTTATATTTTATTCGTTTTCATGTTAATTAGTGATGTCATGTTTTCCTGTAATCTAATTTTATACGAGTCCATTTTTGCGTTAGTAATACTTGAATATCATAAAAAACTAATCATATTCTCTCCCCTTGTGGTGTGTTGGTTTCGAAAGACGTGATTTAATTATCACATATGTTAATTAGTGATGTCATGTTTTCCTGTAATCTAATTTTATGCGAGTCCTTTTTTGCGTTAGTAATACTTGAATATCGTAAAAACTAATCATATTTCTCTCCCCTTGTGGTGGTGTTGGTTCGAAAGACGTGATTTAATTATCACATATGTTATTTATTTCGTAACAATGTTCTAGTTTATATTTTCATTACGTGTTATTGTATTCTTTCATAATATCAACGTTATTTTCTTTTATTTTAAACCAATTAGAACACATTCAAACACAAATATAGGTATTTTTAAAACCGGAAAGAGAATTGTTTCCCCAAAAATATCAGGTTTTGATTGATTGATTGATTTATTTATTTTTTGCCTATTATCAGTAAATGTACAGCTTGGTAATTTCGTCCTAATGTCTCATTTGTTCCTTTTTAAAATACATATAGAACATTGCTTTCATAGCACCGGAGGCATTTTTGTTTTTTTGCAGTTGCAATTATTAGATATATATGCAAGTAAACTCTCTACTTTTTTATTTATTTTTTTGTTAATGCTATTACCTTTAATATATATATATATATATATATATATATATATATATATGTATGTATGTATGTATGTATGTATATGTATGTATGTATGTATGTATGTATGTATGTATCATTGCATGAAGAAAATTTATATACAGTATATATTTATATTTATTTGTTTCATCTTCATAATCCGGGACAATATGAGCCGTGTACTTGCAAACTTTGCTTCCCAGAGCTAAGTATAATTTTACCATTTGGTTTGTTATTTTATAATCAATTTATTTGAACTGTCTGCGCTTCATTTTTCTTGGCTCTTTCTTGGTCGTAGTGGCTGGGAGCTTTTGTGTCATACGATATTATGTCGTTATAAAAATCTTATTAGATTTTCAAACTGCAAATTGATATCCCTTTTCGCTGTTTTTGTTCGATGCCTTTGGTTCTTATCGTTTTCGTGTCTCTAAAGAAATTTAGGGGAAAAGAAAAATATAAATAGATAATTATACGTTTTTCGTTTTTAGCCATTGATGATTGTGACAATAAGAATGATTTTGATAATGAATAATAATGGTTTTTGGGTGGATTTTCCTTCCAATCCTCTTCAACATCAACAAATCATTCAAACACCCCCCCCCCTCACCCCCGCCCTCCCGCATAGCCACCATAATCCTCAGTATATGCTGACGTTTGCCATTCTTAACTATTATCCGAAATTGGCATTTCCTTGTAAATCCCATCCACCCCCCCCCCCTCTCTCTCTCTCTCTCTCTCTCTCTCTCTCTCTCTCTCTCTGTGTTTTCCCCAAATTAGTTATCCAAACGGTTTGTTCGGCGTCAACGATCCTGGTCGTCACGACGCCAGATAATGATTAATTATTCATTCATTCTGTGTGTGTGTGTCTTTCTTTCTTCTGGAAGAATAACTTTTGTCACCCTTGTCCATTTTCGCCTCTTCGGCATAAACTAAAAGGATAAATAATTTAATCTCTGCCCCTAGGCCATTCCAGGTCACCTCAAATACAAAAGAGAAATAACTCAGAGATTTCCACAGTGGTGCCAAAACATAAACTTCGAATGGTCTCAATAACTTTCATCAAAAGAAGTTTTAGCATTGTGTGTGTCGGTTCTAAAGCCCGGCCGGTCCTCCCACACACACACGGAGAGAGAGAGAGAGAGAGAGAGAGAGAGAGAGAGAGAGAGAGAGAGAGAGAGAGACTTTCAAAGTGGCTTGATGTATCTGACGAATGGTTTCACTCTGGTGGGGTGACGGTTATATGTTTTGGCCTTATTTTTTTCCTCTCTCCTTTCTTTACACAATTTCTCTCTCTCTCTCTCTCTCTCTCTCTCTCTCTCTCTCTCTCTCTCTCTGTGTGTGTAAATGCACCCATATCGTTCCTTTATTTCAAGAGCGATAACAAAATTTCCCTGTATTCTAAGTCGCGTGCGCTGTTGCTTGCGGGTTGGAGGTCACTGAGAGAGAGAGAGAGAGAGAGAGAGAGAGAGAGAGAGAGAGAGAGAGAGATGAGAGAGAGAGAGAGAGAGAGAGAGAGAGGAAGGTTTGCAGGCGGTCTTTTGACTCGAAAACTTTTCCAATTGTGTTGACACTGTCCATTTATTTCGCAACCATAATTTTTTTTTTTGAGGATATAAAAACTTTTCGCAGAAACTGGCTCACTTTCTGCTTCATAACGTAATTATTGACCATTCCTGAAGGAAAGAGACCCACTGTTCGTTCGTACCCTGATTTGGGAATAGTC
>NC_087219.1:48962698-48977698 GCF_015104395.2 Macrobrachium nipponense | reverse complement strand
GAATTCAGGCTGCTCGTCCCCTAGCCTGTGTTCTTGAAAATAAAAAAGAAATATATTATGGTGCTCTAACTTCCTTTCATCACTTTTATTCAGTGCTCGTTCATTTCATAAAATATGCAAAAACAAACATTATCAGAGAAGTACAAAAGAATATTAATCAATTTCTTCATCCCGCCAGCTTTCCAACAAATTAGGCCAGGTAATAAAACTCAACCCCTTAAGCAAATATTTGGTAACGGGACCCCTCTGTTCTCCAAACATAAAAGAGTATGTAATTATTTACCCTTGTTGCTTTCTAGTCGACGTCCCTTCATGCGTCTTTAGTGATTACAATGTGTTCATTGTGTTACACTTTCAGACAACAATTAAGTGGTCTTACATTGGTTTTATCTCTTATAAAGTTGACTCAGACATGCAAGCTTGTTGAAGGTGTTCGTAATCTGTGTAATATATATATATATAATATATATATATATATATATATATATATATATATATATATATATATAAAATGCGGCGTGTTGCATGCGTGCCAATTTTTAGCCCATGACATCAGATACATTTTCTCCAAAGCGAAACTTTTCCCTCACAGTTTCATTAACGAGTTTACCCAAACATTTCTACCGGGTTCTGCCTGGAAAAGCAATTTTTAATTAGTTTGGAAATCTTCTGAAAGTCAAAGGTAAATTTTTTTTTTTTTTTTTTTTTTTTTTTTTTTTTTTTTTTTTTTTTTTATCGTCCAGAGCATGAGTGAAAGCCCCTTAAATATCAGGGGTGAGTCGTTTGTTCAAACGATCCTGCTTTGTTTGCGGGCTCTATTGCTTCGCGCAAATTGAGCTTCTTTGGACTTTTTTGTTCACGGATTCTGTACGATCTATAAAAACACTTTTCTTTACGAAGTTGTTTGTTTGGAGATCAGCTATCAGGTTTTGGAAATAAATCGATCAGTGAAATTTTGTGAGGATCCATAACATTTGCAATTAATTCAATTATAAACTTTGGAAAAATTGTACTTTGATGAAATATATATGTATAAAAAATATACGTTAAAACAAATCATTCGGGCCAGCCCTGTGGTCTGGAAAATCGAAACTTTTGTAATAATAATAATAATAATAATAATAATAATAATAATAATAATAATAATAATAATAATAATAATAATAATAATAATAATAATAATAATAATAATATAATAATAATTATTATTATTATTATTATTATTATTATTATTATTATTATTATTATTATTATTATTATTATTATTATTTATTATTATTATTATTATTATTATTATTATTATTATTATTATTATTCTTATTATTATTATTATTATTATTATTATTATTATTATTATTATTATTATTCTTATTATTATTATTATTATTATTATTATTATTATTATTATTATTATTATATGATTATTATTATTATTATTATATTATTATTATTTATGATTATTATTATTTTATGTTTGGGAATTAATTGTCTTTAGAATTTTCTCGCTAATTTTTTTCAGTACTTATCCATTCTTGTCTGCGACATTGATTCTTTGTTGAAATTTTTTTATTCATGTTTAGTCTTGATTTTCTTCGTTATTACAATCCATTATGTGATTGTGTTTATTTGTATGAATTAGGTGTCTTTTAAATTTATTCTTTGATTGTTCCGACAATCCTGTTTTATTTGCGTCGTTGTTACTTTCTAGATATTGATTTGTGTGGGGGAAAATATTAAGTTTTAATGTTCTGACGAAACCTTTTTACTTAAGGTTGGAAACTAAGTGTCTTCTCGTTGATTGGCACTTTGTAGTATTGTGGTGTCTTTCGCAAGTATTCCTTTATCTCATGAAGCTTTTTTTTTTTTTTTTTTTTTTTTTTTTTTTTTTTTTGTGGAATGAAGTGCCTAGAGTTCTCTTTCTCGGGGAGTAAGTCTACAAACTACATTGTTGATTGAACGAAAAACTCGGTAGAATTGCTAACCCTTCAAAGTCTACTGCCGTCCGTCAGGTGAAGAGAAAGTGTGAAAGCATAGAGTCCTTCTGTGTTGTATAAGTGTATGTATGTATGTATAATATATATATATTTATATATAATATATATATATATATATATATATATTATATATATATATTATATGTATATACATACATTACATACCGGCAATATCTATATATGTACTCTCTCTCTCTCTCTCTCTCTCTCTCTCTATATATATATATATATAAATATATATATATATATATGCATATAATAATTTTAATAGATATATAATAAGACGTTATCTCATTAAATCCTCATTTGCGTTCACCAGTTATGTGTATAAAAATGTTTTAGGAAGCCAATCTATCTGGGGCACTTCCGGGAGTAGGAAAGGCCTATGGAGGATCCCAAAAAAAGGTCTGAAAAAGTTGTTTCGCGTTGAGTTAAAGATACAGGCATTTTAGGGAAGGATATTTATGATTTATTTATCAACATGAAAATGTCAAAAATAATTGATGTGCATGTGTGCATGTTACACAGCATATAAAAATTATTTTTGTAATAAAATATAACGTATTTATTTAGATTTTTGTTGGTGAAATAAGGCTTTGTTTGACCGCAGAGTTTAGCGCATTTTAATTTACGTTAAAAGTTAGGAATGTAATAATGTTTACATCTTTGTATTAGCGGATTTTTTTTTTTTTTTATTTTCGTAAATCCATATTAATTTTATGTTAAACCCTAAGCGTCTTCGTACTCTGTTCTTTAATTTTGTGTATCTAACCATTCCTTTTTTTGTTTGTTTTTGTTTTGTGGTTTTCTTTGGTAGAATCAAGTGTCTGGAAACTTATTCCTTGATTTCATTTGATGTAAAAATCCGTTTCCTCTGTGGAAATTGTCATGAATATCTTCCTGATTTTACTTTGTTCTGAGAAAGCTTTTATTATTTTCACGTCATTTTCACTTATGAATTTTAAGTGGCTTGAATTTATTCACTAATTCGGTTTTTCTAACAATCTTTTTTTTGTCTACGGCATAGTTTCTCTTTAGAAATTGAAGGCTTTTGAAATATTTTTTCCATTATTTTATTTCCCTTTGTGTTAGCAATATTCGTTTTTAAGACAATGAATTTTTCCAAATGAATGTCCTTTGTTTTACCATACCGTCTGTAACATATTTCATCCGCGAAAACTTTTAAGTTCCGTCAATTTATTCTTTAATTTCGTCTTTTACAACAATCCCGCCTTGTTGGGTGATGTTCTTTCGTGCAAATTAAATTCCTGTCGAATTTATGCCTTAATTTTGCCTGCTGGCGCTGCTCCTTTATGCAAAAGAAGGCCTCTTTTAAAATTATTTCTGACTATAAGTTTTGATTTAGTGGTTTTAATATATATATATATATATATAACTTACAGTCTGTTTAGTGCTTTTAATTCCCATCCTTCTAAGTACCTTTTCCTTATCCTTGGATCCATATCACACACACACACACACACACACACACACACACACACACACACACACACACACACACACACACACACATATATATATATAATATATATAAACACACAATATGAAATACATGGAAACCACTGTTTCCTGAATATTTCTCCACTCCTATGTTGACCTAAGATACTTGTTAGTGAACTGAGGTTATTTGCAGCCAGGTTTAGTAAGTGCATAGAGCCAGCAACCTTGCCATAAAAGGCTTTCTAAAACCACGGAATATTAATATCCGGAGCCATTCTCGCAGAGGGTTTAGTACATTTAGTGCGTATATATGAGTGTCGTTAAAATTTAGTGTTCGGAGGGAAAGCTATCATATAAATTGTATATGGTTCTGTTGGCGTTCGGGGGATAAGTAAGGGAGGCTGTGCTAGGCATCTGATGTTATCGTAGGTGGACGTGGAGTTTCTCGAGTATATGAGAATGGTTATTCTCTTGTGGAGATATTTTCATGGGGGTTTGAATATCCGACATACATAGTAACCTGAAATATATATTTATAAGCAGGCTTGGGAAAGAGGGGAAGGTGAGGAAAAGTTTGTTCGAATTTGTGTTATGAGAAAATTGATGGATGATCAATTTTATGGATGCAAGGGTAAGAAGAGGCGTGATTGCATTACATATTATGATCATTGTTCAGTTAAGTATATCTTAGTTTAACCAGATCACTGATCTGATTAACAGCGCTCCTAGGGCTGGCCCGAAGGATTAGATATTTTTACGTGGCTAGGAACCAATTGGGTACTTTGCAGCGGGACATGCACCTTATTGTGGAATCCGAGCCACATTATATCGAGAAATTAATTTCTGTTACCAGAAATAAATTCCTCTGTTTCCTTGTTGGCAGAGCGGGGAATCGAACCCGGGCCCTCAGATTATATGATTATTGTCAGGTTGAAGTAAAACCTAAGGTGGATAGAAGTTCAAGCTGTAGACGTGTGGGTAAAAATGTGCCTGTACGTGTAATGAAGATAAGTGAGATTATTCATGATGAAATGATAACGTCATATCGGCACAAGTGGATAAAATGTGGGCTACTGTTTAAGAGGTGGAAGTGGAAGGATTAGGTGAGGAGTATGTAAAATATCAAGATAGGGTTCTTCCGTGAAGGAAGACTGGTTATGCGCAGGTGCCTATGAATATGGATAAGTCAAGAAGGTAAGCTATAAAAAGAGAGGGGAGAAGGTAAACAAGAGCAGGAAAGAAGATAAGAATAAAAAAAATTTTCTTCTGGAAAATAAATGCAGAGAGAGAGAGAGAGAGAGAGAGAGAGAGAGAGGAGAGAGAGAGGTTAATGAACACTTAGATGCAGGAATGTAAGCTGCAAATGGTGACATGATATATATGGAGTGAATGCAGTCCTGGAATAATGGAATGAGTATCTGTTGGATGTGGAAGACAGAAGAGTGGCAGAACTGAATGACGCTTGTGGAAGGGTTTTGTGGTTGAGAGAAACCCGTTTTTGATGGGATGACTAGAGAGAGATGCTGCATGATATCGTTGATAGTCAGTTAAGCGAATGACCGGAAATGTATGCTTTGTCTCTATAGAGAATTGTACGTAGAATAGGTTTTATTTCGGTACATTTGCCTGTAAAATAATTACTACGCGAGATATTTACAAAACCGGGGCGATACAGGAGCGCAAAATTATTGTTATAAAGTGCCCTATTATGAAGGTGTTTAAACAAATTGCAGCTTTTCGTAAATTGTTTTCCTTTACAAATCACCATGTGACTGACCTAATAAGAAAACGCTTATGATGGAACACGCAAAAGGAATAATTAGCCTACATTATGAATTCAAGTGTATTGGAGTGACTGTAAGATTTAGGGACATAAAATTACTTGGTATACCGGTGAAGGTGTACTTTCAGATTTTAAAGTAAACTGATAACACAGTCAAGGTGTATTTAGGATTTTGACAAGGTAAACAGATCTTCGAAGAACTGAAAGGGAAAGGGCACCATGGGAAGGTTTGTGCATCGTTTGTTCGTCGTGATACAGGTAGGTGTGTAGTTTGAAAGTGAAATCAATAAAGGAAGTTTTGGTTATGGAATAGAATACGTGTATATATATATATATGTATATATATATATATGCATATATATATATATATATATATATATATATATTTATATATATTGCGCGCGAACACACACACACACACATATATATATATAAATATATATATATATATATATATATATATATATATATATAGTGTGTGTGTGTGTGTGTGTGTATATATATATATATATATATATATATATATATATATATATATATATATATATATATATTTGTGTGTGCGTGCGTCTGTATTTTATTAGAGGAAGAGATTCAAAGAGATCTTTCCAGAGCCCAGAATTTCACACACCGTCATTGCCATAACCGTTTCTCCCTCTTCCCCATCAGGATTTAATTAAACGACCATTCGCATCCCCATTGACGACCCCTAATGGATTTTCCCGCCGTGAAACCATAGTCGGAGAGGGCTTCAAAATCACGAATGTAATTGGGAAGCGCCTTGCAAGCCTTACGCGCAAAAGGATTAACGTTGTTTAAACTAAAAGAGGGGCATTATTTTGTCGCTCCTTGAAGGTTACACACGAATTCAAGGGTGAAGCAGCAGCAGGTGACCTCGTTGGGCTCAGGTGTGTCCATTTCAGTTATGCCAGCGATTTGTCTCTGGAGGGGGGGGGGTGGGGGTGGTTGTGCCGCTCTGAAGGGAACATAGAGACAGACGCATTAATACATAAGGCCGCGATTTACTCGTCATCAGCAGGAGAATTTATTCAATGGGGAGGACGAAAAAGACTTTATATTGATTTCATATTTAAATAAAAAATTATAATACACTCAAAACACACAAACACGTTATATATATTATTATATATCATATATATATATATATATATATATATATATATAATGTATGTATGCATATATATATGTATATATATACATATATATATATATATATATATATATATATATATATATATATATATATATATATATATATATATATATATCTATATCTGTATCTATATCATCCATCGCATGGAATAAATGTAACATGGCTGTGGATACTGATTATTTGCGCTATGCGCACACATGTATAAGTGTATGTGTGTGTGTATATATATATATATATATATATATATATAATATATATATATATCATTCTTGCGATAGAGAGCTAAAGATTCAGGAAATAAATGTCAACCAAAACAAAATAGAATAAGCATGTTAAGTAACAGTGGGGCATTACATTACGAATTCTCCGATCGCAGAAATGAATTCAGTGCAAAGTAATATGAATGGAAACTTCGTTATAGCGATTGCTATGATTGCTTTAATGGTTGCGTAGCTTTTGGTATTTATGTAACTACAGCAGCGTGTGTCTGCGAGGAAATAATTCGCTATTTTGATTATTGCACGAGGAACAATGCTTGCGTTGTCCCTTATTTGAATGTACAATTCCATCCCTGGATACATTTTTGCATTTTTTTTTCTAAGTACCTTGAAGGTTCTGGAACTGTTCGTTGTTTGTGCAATATATGTTTTGATATATTCTAAGGCTTTGATGACAGATAGACTGGTAAAATTTTTCGTTTCATGATAGCTCTCCTAGGGAAGTTCTTTTCTTGGGAAGTTTAGTCAATTTTTTTATTTTTATAGGGGATGTTCTGGTAAATGTTTTGGACTAAATATTTTCATGTATATTTTTTGCGCTTAATTTTCTGGTAAATTTTTTTTTATTTAATTTGCTGGTAAAGTTGTTTGGACTTGAAATTCTCGTAAATTTTTGGGACTTCTTTTCTGGTAAATCTTTTGTTTTTGTAATAGAAGTTTACGAATTATATACTGAATCCTCAGGTTATTTGTGTTTTGATTAAGAAGTCTGGTATATATTATGGTTTTTACAATGGTTGTCTCTTTAAATTCATGGTAATATTTTAGTTTTTATATGAAAGCTGTATGATGTCAGATGATATATTTTTGCTCTTTATATAATAAATTGATTTCCACCTCTCTTTAATAATTATTCTTTTCATATTAGGTTTTATGTAATTGGGTCATGAAAAATATTGATGATGGTTGTTTATTTGGACCATGACATATAATCAGTCTCTGGACTGAAATACCTACTTCAAAAGCATCAGCTATATTTCTGCCCTTTGTAGATATCAATTTCCGTTTTTGTGTTTGTATGGGGGTAATTTTTACCCAATATAATTTGGCCATAAGAGATAAAAATTTATTTCACTTTTCATCTCGTTAATTTTGTATTTCCTTGGTGTCGTAATGTTTTCGTAATTTGAATTGGAAACGAGTGTCCTGATAATGAAACCAGTACACTGTTATGTTCCATTAATGTTTTATGGGCTTGTTGATTAAGTGAATGATACAGTGATGATATAAGGTTGTTTATTGATAAGATGTAGTTAATTAATGAATTGTCGTAATAGTTGTTAATTCATGGGTTTATTATTGAATTTATTATTACTAAAATGATAAATTCGCTACGCTCTAGTAAAGGTCCTACTGAATCCAGTGAGAAATTACCATAACCATTATATTTCATCTTTAATAAGTCATCAGCATAATGTATTTAACATAGGCGGAGTAGTAAATAAGTCCATTTGTCTATTTTGTTTTACTTTATGGAGGGAGTTGATTGGGGATAGTCAATATGCATGTAGCTTTCTTTCATGGTGTTTTCTTTACTCTGGATTTTGTCGCAAGCAATCGTTCTGGCATTTTTTTTTTTTTTTTTTTTTTCCCGGCCATTCTACTGCCCAACTGTGCACCGAGTAGGTGATGTTAGCGGAGAATTGAAGCCGCATAGATATTGCAAAGCCAGTTTTGGTTGACAGAAATCAATCGGTCAAGCTGCATACTAGTATGCCCGTGCTCGTGTGACCTCTCCTACGTCAAGGTCAAGGGTTAACGACACCACATCCTAAGCCAGAAACCATAGAATCTATCCCAAAGGGGAAAAGCCCATGGGCACGTTTCCTGAAAGATCCGTTGTGCCCTCTTTGACTAGAACAGTGAATTGTATACGAAGTGGCCGAAGGCAGGGTAGACAAGAACAGGAGGCTAACAGCTTCATCCCAAAATTATGTGATTTGACTTTTCCTTTTCCTTTTCTAAAGGGAGAAGCTGTATGTAAAAAAAAAAAAAAAAAAAAAAAAAAAAAAAAAAAAAAAAAAAAAAAAAAAAAAAAAAAAAAAAAAAAAAAAAAAAAAAAAAAAAAAACAAAAAAAAAAAAAAAAAAAAAAAAAAAAAAAAAAAAAAAAAAAACTTCTTACGAGGCTTTGTAAATCTAACGGTTCAGTTGGATATGCTTTTTTTTTTTTTTTTTTTTTTTTTTTTTTTTTTTTTTTTTTTTTTCTTTATTACAGGTGGTTATTCCTCTTTCAAAAGGTATGCTAATTGATTTTTCATTTTAATATGGTCGCTATTTCTTCATGCGCAGTTGTTCATACTAGTTAAAAGTGTTATGCCAATTATTTTTCCTTTCTGTATCTTTGTTAGCGAAATTGACCAATGTTACGCGTTCAGTATGTTTGTGTGTTTGTTGTCAGTCTGCCTGTGAACGGGATATCCCATGTAGGTTATAGATAAATTTCAATTAAATTTCGGGGAGATTTAAGCTATAAGCCTAAACGGAATTTATAGGACATTTAAGTTGGAATTTGCGTCTGATATGGATTAGTGATATGAACGTTTAGTGCACTAGACAAAGAAAGATATTAACACTCTTAAGTGACTTTTAAGTTCAGTTTCCGTGAACCGCATCTGTTTGAAAGGCCAGTTATTCATGCAAGCAGTATCCACTAGCTTTGTTTGTTTGTTTGTTTTTACAAGTAGGTGCTAACTGCAGACCTGCAACTTATTAGTTTCATTCGTGTTCCCTATTTCTTGAAATTTAAATCTTCAAGTAATTTCGTTTACGTTCATTTCTCAAAATTTCACCCTTATGATTCTATCTGAAGTTCCTGAGCGTATATGATTTAAGAGCTGCTATTTATGTTATTGACATATTCTCGTCGGTTAATCTTCAGCTTCACACGATTTTTTTGTATAATGTATCACGAACGATTTCCCAGGAAATAAATTCATCGTCAGGAATTTGGATTCTGGAGGTGGGGTGTTGGCGGAGGGGGTGGAAGTCGTGAAGTTAATCATATTGTGACACTTTGCATCAGTATGATGGTTTAGTTTAAGAAACTATTGGTGTTGGTTGTTGTTGCTGTAGTGATTTGTGTTCATTTGTAGACTAAGATAGCTTACGATAGTTTTTTTAGTTACTGCCAGACCTGTTGTTCTTCATTTATAGCCTCTTAATAGATTTACTATTAGTGTTTAAGGATAATGTTTTTCTTCACACTGTAGGCATTCTTTTGATAAGTTGCCAGTTGCTGGAAGTTCTTATTAGTGTTTTTGTAGACTTAGGCCTTCCAGAGTTTTTAGGCCTAGGTTCTATATATAAAGCTGTTCGTCTGTCTTTCTCTCTCTTTAATAACTCCTAATCCTGTCATTGGGAGTTGGGAAATATGACAGATTGCTGATAGAATATAATCACGTCTTCCGTACGTTTTAGGCCTAAGAAAATTTTACATACGTGTGTATGTGTTTGTGTATATATATTATATATACATATATATACGTATTCAAGTATATATACATATACATTACATATATATATATATATATATATATATATATATATATATATATGAATATGTCAATGTTTGAATTGTCTCTCTCTCTCTCTCTCTCTCTTTTATTCATAATACTGACATGGAAAGACGAGAAACATGACAGATTGCTAATAGAACCTAATGAGGGGATTACCGAAAATAGATTTGGCCTCCAGAAATGTATAAGGAGAAGAAAAGTTGCTTTCAGGGTATGAATGACATTATGTCAATCAAAGTGATGAAGGAGAATTTCAAATCATTTACTGAGGTGAAAAGGGGAAAAGAGAGAGAGAGAGAGACGGAGTTAGGGGAGAAGGGAGAGAGATCGCGAGTGAGAAGTGCGAGGAATTAGGCAGAGGATGGAAGAGAGAGAGGAGACGAGGGATTTTTTTTTTTGACCTTTTAGGAGGGGGAGGGGGAGAGAGAAACAGACAGGTGCTAAGGGGGAGAGGAAGGTCGGAGGAAGAGGAGGATCGAGTGAGGCAAGAGAGCGACGAAGAGAGAGTTGGAGAGAATTAAGGTTATGCCTTTGATTGGTAATCTGGAACATCAGACCTCCCAATTGGAAATCATTCATCTTCATGTTTATAAAAGGATATTAAAGCTTAAGGGAGAAGCAGATTAATGACTAGCCAGACAAACGTACACATAAATGGACGTTCGGGCAAGCTCACACACACACACACACACACAGTGTAAGGGAATTCTTCCCTTAACAATTGGGAAATTGGCGCGTAGTTAGAAGTATACATGTTTTAGTTTTTCCCATCGCTCGTAGATGGCGCCCCTTTAACGCTTCTGGTTGCGACTGAAACCAGATACGTAAATCTTAACTATTTTTATTTAATACTTTTCTTATATTGATTATTATTTCGTAAATTGTTGTTTTGAATAATTATCACTTTCATCTCATATGTTTAATTTTGAATACGACGCTATTACTAATATTCTATTTTCCTTGTTCCTACTACTCTATTCTCCTTGCCGTCGCTACTTTACCCTCGCTACTTTACCCCAGGGCTGCCGAAGTGTGGAAATGACGTCACTAATACGGCTTATCTTGTCCACATTGTGATTAGGTGTGGAGTGTGGAATCCACACGTAAAAATTTCCACGCTTTTTACTTAAAAAGCGTATGCTAGTTAAAATCTAATAATAAATTATGAAAATTGTTTACTATTCTATTTTATAAGTCTCACACACAAATATCCATAAAAATAAATAATTAATTTTATCCTTTTTAATTTGTGGATGCGTTTGGATGTTTATCAGATGCATAACGCTGACCGTTGATTCATGTGCAAACCAATACCTAGAATATAAGCTAGATCTTGACCGTACGAACTGGCTGGCTCCAGTGCCAACCAACCTCAGTTACCTATCAAAATTATTTTCAATATGGTTCTCAACAAAATCTACATTTATTAGTTTTCATAATACTAGAGAGTATTCTTAATTTGCTAGTTTTGATGGTATATTTTCTTGAAAATTTTGTGAAATGTATGCATACATTTATACTGCCATTTGGTAGCAAATTATTTTTCAGCGACGCACTTTACAGCTTTACAATACACATTGCAATTTTTGCATGTGAAAATGATTAATGTGCCTGTATAATCAGTTTGGTTATTCTACAACTACGGTGACAAACTTTTGAAAAGAACGGGGCTTTAATGATTTCATAACTGTAATTCGTATAACGTTACCTTAGCAAATCATAGGCCTAGTTTATCAGTATAGATGATAGCGCTCATGATTTCGTTGTCAGTTGATATTGCCATAAATGAATGACTATGAGTATAACAACGATAAAAGTGATAAATTGTATAATGCAGTGGTAATTAAATCCTCATGTAAAATTAAATGGTACAGTACATTAGCCAAGGTCCAGGATTCGTTGCCAGTTTACTTTACTCTAAAAAATAAGACATCATTTGCAGCTTCAATTCTTCATGAAAGTTATTGTAATTATGCAATTGCAATGATACAATACAGCGATAATTAGTTTTTTTAAAGTTCACTTTAAAAAATAATTATAGGTCTAGTCATTATATTTTATGGGCAATAATGCGGATTGAACATCATCATAAATTTATCGTTATATTTTCATTACGATAGATGTTGTAAAACACTTATGTTACTTTTTTCATCGTCAAATCAAATAAGTTTCATTGCAGTTTTTCATCATCATATTAAAAGAGTACCGACTGTTATTAAGTTTTGCTTCTTTTACCCTCTCATAAAAAAAAAAACAATAAAAATCAAACTAAATGTTTCAACAATATGAGCTAAAAACGGAAAGGGTCATTGTCTATCCTTATTTATCAGTTTAAAAAAAAAAAAAAAAAAAAAAAAAAAAAACAAAAAAAAAAAAAAAAAAAAAAAAAAAGCTACTGGTTGGGAATTAACCATACTGCTAACCAGTTTTGTTAGGAAGCACTTGACCAGATCAGTTTTTAAACAACTTTTAAATTCATTCCTCAGCGTTCGATAACAGTCTCGAATATTGTGGCATAAACTGGCCTAACTGTCTGAGACCGAGTATTGTGGGATTTCCTTAGTGTGGAAAATCTGGCAGCCCGCTTTACCCTCCTTGCCGACTCGTGAAGGCTTCTTCGCCGCCGCCTCTTGATAAACAATTAGTTTCTTCTGATTCTGCTTCATCAAACAACAATGAGCTCCCGGGATATTACCAGTAACACCTGTGAAATAGTACTTGATAATTGTTTTAGATTAAGTGATTTCATTTGTAGTGCATCTCATTTTTAAATTGCTAATTCATGTGTTTCTTCAGCCACACAGAGGTAGTGCCCCATTCCCCTTACCGACGTTGGTGTCTTAATTGATGCAAGTCTGCATCCCTTTTGTTGCAAGTTGGACACTTGGACGACATTCAAGACAGCTGCTTCGAATCACCGTAAGGGCCGCACGGACTCGTGTGAATGTTTACAGCAGCTGATGACCGTCCCTAGTGAAACATTGAAACTAGTCTCGTCGCCACAAACACACGACAGTTTACAGCAGGAGCCCCACTACGTATCCACGTTAGTTATCCGGAAAACTTCTGTGAGATCAACTACTCCCGAGAAATGCATACAAATTAAGTATTGTGTTTTGCTACAGTAAATCAGAATCTTAAAGTTTATTTTGTAATTATATTGTTATTTTACTTCTACTTTTTATTTATGCCTTTTAATGGTTATACTCATCTGTGCTGAAAGTGAAGGTAATTGGTGGTTATTATATCAGGAAAGCCACTACACTCTTGGGAACCACCGGTTTCCTTTACACACAGAAAGACATACTATTTATATATATATATATATATATATATATATATATATATATATATATATATATATATATATATATATATATATATATATATATATATATATATATATAATACACACACACACACACACACACACACACACACACAGACTTCTTTTTTCCATGGATAAGTATAAAAGCTTCCTAACCCTTTTTTCCCCAGTATTGACTCATGACGGTCAAGTTTAGGTCAGTAAGGGCATACGGGATGTTTCATGGAACAACTCTCTCTCTCTCTCCTCTCTCTCTCCTCTCTCTCGTCTCTCTCTCTCCTCTCCTCTCTCTCTCTCTCTCTCTCTCTCTCTCTCTCTCTCTCCCGTGGCGTGAGGGATGGTGCTTATAATACTCTTGTGTATCCACGTATACATATGCATGAATATTCATACGTATGCTTTGGGGAAAAGCGGGAGCTCTCACAAATTGGCCGAGTAAAATTGTGTATTTACTAGGCGCTGAGAGAATTTAGTATAGTTTTCGTGTTACTTTTTGCGAGAGAGAGAGAGAGAGAGATTTCTATACCTCTCCACCTCATAATGTATAGAAGACCTTTATTAGAGAACAAGAACAACGTTGAATATCCTGAAATATCAGTTATAGATTTATAGAAAGCACACTCAATGAACAAAAAATAACAACTGCTACCAGAACACGATCAGATACTGGACCAATGGCTTAGAATACCAGTGACTTGATGTCGGGCACAGATCTGTAGAGAGAAAACTCCTGCAATGAAGAATCGTCACTCGCACAAAGCCTTCAGAACTACTTATACTAACATGAAATAGACTATAACAACAACAGCAGTCATTACACCAGCAGTCACAACAACCCACAAGCAAGAAATTTAGATTAACAACATCGACTATAACATAGACATACAAAACAACAAACAAACAACTACAACCTGCACACACGTACACAAAACTGCTGAGCAGTAGCAACTACTAAAACAACCCACACACACCAACTGAAGCAGTAACACACACACACACACACACTGCTGCATAGCAACAACTACTCACACTTAACTTACTAAATAACAACAACAACTCGCGCATAAAAACTGAAGAACAACAACTGTGCATCCTTATCACCCTCATACCCACCCATACGGAACAAGCGAAGAAATAAAGTGTAGAAGAAGACGGGCGATCTCGGACCTGTATCTCATAGTGATAAACATGACAAGACGTCCCTTCAAGGGAGGAGGGTAAAGAATTTTCTTCAACATGTGTTGTCTTTTAATTAAATGTGTAAACATGTTCGTGTTTTTTTTAAGTTTGTGTCTTTTACGGTGAAGAAGAAAGGCTGCACATGTTTGCGCAGGTGTCATAGTGCTAAGAAAACGGGTTTCTGAGTGAATTATGGTTCTTCTGTTCTCGATAACCCCGCCCCCTTTCTTCCCCCCACGGGGGGGGGGGGGGGGGGGGGGGGCACCGTGGTAGTGTTTGCTCAGGCT
>NC_087219.1:48952698-48957698 GCF_015104395.2 Macrobrachium nipponense | reverse complement strand
ATATGACACGGGCATAGAACGCCGACCATAAAAAAAAAAAGAAAAAAAATGGATAAATGAACATTGAACAAAGATGAACAGTTGAACAGAGGCGGAAAGTAGCGAAGAGCATCAAACAATAACACTAAAATCATTATGAACAGAGAGAGAGAGAGAGAATAAACCTGAACGCAGTAAATGTTGAAGGGGGATTGTAAAGATGAAAAAGGAGAAGCAAACTCGATATTCGCTTAATAAAGGTGATAGAATGAGAGAACGAGTGACTCTCTCTCTCTCTCTTTCGTTTCCAGTCCTTCTCTTTTGCTGTAGTTTTGAAGATATGTTTATCTCTCTCTCCCTCTTGCATTTCCAGTCAGTCTCTCTCTCTCTCATTTTAAAGACTGTAGTCTCTCTCTCTCTCTCTCTCTCTCTCTCTCTCTCTCTCTCTCTCATGCAGAACATACTTTCAAACCGACTCGGAAACAAAAAAAAGATTCCTTCTTTCATAAAGATTTACCAAGTATCCTACGTGAAACAGATACATAATCTCTCTCTCTCTCTCTCTCTCTCTCTCTCTCTCTCTCTCTCTCTCTCTCTCCTACGAGTTATCTACTCTAGAGGCGACTTGAAACAATGAAAGTTACTCTCTTCTAGAAAAGAGTCCACTCCATAGAGTTTCAAGTGAAAGAAAAGGAGCATTTTCTCTCATTCTCTCGTAACTAACGTTCGAGAGTATGCGCTACAGCGTATAGAGAGAATCTCTCTCTCTCTCTCTCTCTCTCTCTCTCTCTCTCTCTCTCTCTCTCTCCTTCCTGCATGCGCGCGCATACACACTGACACACGCGGGCGTGTAGTTTCACCAGCCGACGTGAAACAAAGGAAAGTTCTCTCTCTCTCTCTCTCTCTCTCTCTCTCATACACACACACACACGCTCACCTTAACAAGGAGCTTGGATCTCGGCAAAGGTACCGCTTTAGATAGCCAGGGCTGTGCGTAGTGTGGTTACCGGCCAGCCGCTTACCTGAAGGGGAGAAACAGAATAGTTGGTGGTGTGTGTGTGTACTGGAATGCTTTGGTCGAACAGCAATCTGTTATCTTTTATTCTTTGTATAAACGCCAGAATGTTAATGGTTTGCCTTTGGAAATTATTATTGGTTACTAGCTTTTCAAAATATCACCCGGCGATTCTCTTTGCCAAATGAATGAAATGAGAAAGGAACAAATGAATAAAATTGGCAGAATTTAGCTATATATACCTTGATATTGAGTATTTATTCTATTATAATTTTTACTGTTGAATAACACAGTATTTTAAAAAAAAACTACTGGTTTGTCCTCGGAATTTATTATTGATTACTTGCTTTTTATCATTTCATCCGGCGATTCTCTTTACCAAATAAATGGAATGACAAAGGCACAAATGAATAAAATTGGCAGAATGTAACAGATTTTACCTTGATATTGATGATTTATTCTATTATAGGTTTACCTATTGAATAACACAATATTTTAAAAACTTCGTCTACCCAAGCAGAAATGGAATAATATGCAAAACGTAACTGATCTTCCCTTGATATTGATGATTTATTCGTAGAGTGTTTCTTCTATAAAATAGCGCAGCATTTTAAAAATGGTTCAGCTTAGCTAAGCGTTTAGAAACGCTTATTTCCATGACCAGTGAACCAATATGGTCGTGAAAGTCTTGAAGTAGCGTTCGATACAGCAACAAGTGAGGCACCAAAAGGTATTGGCAGACTGTGTGTGTTATTGCTAGCTTTTAAGCTCTATTGATCGGCTTTGTCGTGTACTACTTTCTGAGAAGTAATGGTAATAGAGGTTGGTAGTTTCGAAGAAGGGGCGAAGGTATTGAAGGTATTACAAACTTATTCTTTGTCCCGCCGTACAATATTAATTTTCCCAGTAGCACTGAGCTGAATTCCTCTTGCATTTCAAACTTTTAAGAAACTGGGTTTAGGAAATCATTCGGTATCACATACATACATACATATATATATATATTATATATATATATATATATATATATATATATAATATATATATACATACACATATATACATACGTACATACATACATATATATATATATATATATATATATATATAAATTCTTCTGTTAAAAAGGGTACGTCTCAAGTATAAAAGGCCCATTAAAACACTCTAGTTTAATGGTAAGGAGTATATTCCGGTGGACTAATTTCCACCCTTCTAATTTTCTGTTTAGCATTTCTATTGGCTCAGTTTTATGACATATCTTTCGATCAAGATCGGTAACGGGTTCATTTCTGGTATAGTTGTAGTTATCTCTCTCTCTCTCTCTCTCTCTCTCTCTCTCTCTCTCTCTCTCTCTCTCTCTCTCAATCTTGATTCCATCTATTGGCTCAGTTTTATTTGGCATATCTTTTGTTACGATACTAATCGATCTAGCATTTTTTTCGACCGAATTATCAACCCTCTTCATAGAATACCGGATTATTTATACAGTGTGTGTAAATAATCCGGTATTCTATGAAGAGGGCAGATTAATTGGGTTGAAAAAAAATTACTGGATCGATTAGTATTGTAACAAAAGATATGTCAAATAAAACTGAGCCAATAGATGGAGTCAAGATGGAGAGAGAGAACTACAACTATACCAGAAATTAACCCGTTACCCATCTTGATCGAAAGATGTGTCTTAAAACTGAGCCAATAGAAATGCAAAACACAAAAAATTAGAAGCGAAAAAAAAAAATAAAAAATTAAAAAAAAAAAGGGGGCTGGGTGGCAAAAGTTATGAGATCCACACCAAACCCCCGTTGTCGATCAACAGGCACAGGTATATCCAGCCTTTAAGAGTCGACCGACGGGGCAATTGAGGCGCGAACGGAAAGATACGCAAGATATCGCTCAGATTGGCCGATCGGTCGCCCGACCGAAACGTGTCTAATTCACGCCAATTGGGTTCCAGCTCCGGTTAAGATCTACACGAGATACTTGGTAATGTGGGGGACACGGATCAGAATGGAGCTCTGCTTCAACACTGGGTACAAGAGAGAGAGAGAGAGAGAGAGAGAGACTCTTGATCAAGTGTAATTCTGGATACGCTTTTTGGTGGGGGATGGGATTTGGGTGTCTTTCATTATTTCACTTATTTTCCCATTAAAACACTGATATGGAATGATCAAGTCCTGAGACTTAAATGTGTTTTAAACCCAAGTGCTCGCTCAGTGGTGGCTTTTGTTTAGTTTATTTTATTTTCTACATTAACACAACGTTTTACTTCACGCAAAGATCTCTAGAATATACTCTTACTGGGCTCTACCTGAAATTGATACACACAGCCCACGCCTCAACGAGTGGAATAACCTTTTGTTTATTGTCGTCCAATTAGCACTGACTTTTGTATCTGTATCATGGCAATATATCGTTTTTTCTTTTTCTTTTTTTTCTTTCCTGCTCCAGTTATATCTTGTGTCATAACTTATCATTTGTCGAACGTAAGCTGAGGGGTGAAAGTGATATTCCTACGCTGTGCATTTCTCCCCTTGGATGGGTTGTTTTGCCGTCATTATACATCGCGCGGTGCACTGTAGGCTTCAGGTTCTTTGCAGCGTTCCTTCGGACTGTAGATGCAACCCCTTTCATTCCTTTTACTGTACCTCCATTTTTATTATCTGTCTTCCAAATTACTTTTCACCCTCTCATGATAATTGTTGTAACATTATCTTCAGACTATAATGACCTCATAGGTTCCAGAGCTTGGGCTTTGGCCTAAATTGTATATTCTAACTTATATTCCTAGTAGCACATTGTCAGCATGATCAATGATTTTGTTTCTTAAAAATGATGCGAAAAATGTATCCCAGTGTCAGAGTTGAATTAATTTTCACGTGTTTAATTTTTCATGTATTCATATGGAAAAATAGCAGCGTCCCATTTTTGGTTATACGGACATTTTTTTTTTTTTTTTTTTTTTTTTTTTTTTTTGTGTATAATTTTACATTTTTTTTTTTATAAAACCTGTTAGACAGTAACAGGTATATTGCCGTAGAACATCCCACTTCCAGCTAATGGCTGTTGCACAGCTATGAGCTGGGAAGAACTGAATTAGCAAACCATCACTGCTGCTTGTTCTTTACATCAGTAGTATATCAGAAAGTTCAGCTACATTCCTAAACGTAAACGGACAAGCAAAATAACTTTCTATCATTAAAGACAGATGCAATAATTTCAGATTCTGTAACATCAGAATAATGCAAAAGTCGCAAGACAATGGAGCGACTGGGCTCGGATGTCGTAACTCAAGCAAAAATATTACAGAGTTAATGGAAAACCTGATCTGGGTAAAACATTCACAATTCTTTCAGGAGGCATGCATATGTGAGACTGAAATTTACATTTTTAATTTAGGTACGTCCCTAGGCAGTTTAATACCCCTTTGGTAATGTTTTGAAATTCATTTTGGAAAAAAAATACACAGGAATACAATTCATCGCTGCAAATATATTGTTCCCAATTGGATGGCTATATTTTATTTATTTTTATGGTGGCGCTTTTAATCGGGCAATCCGCTCTTAATTCCACTCTGGTAATGCTTTGAGATTTGTTATGATAAAAGTATATCGTAATGTTTTACCTCCCTAGTGGATACAATTTATCTAGACGCTTGTTTATCTGCTGTTTCGTTCACTTGCTTTTAGTGGTTTATAATGGTTATTTCGAAGCTTCAGCCGAATGTGCTATCTCTGTCAAAGCTTATTTTATTATAAATCACGTTCTTGATTAAAAAGCCAATCAGAAAATGATTTCTGTTAAGAAAAACCAAAATATTCTATATTAAAAAGATCAAACAGGTTCTGTGTGGAAGAATTAAGATAATCTTACCCGAAAGTACGATGTCTCTTTGGGAGGAGCTAGCACATTCGTAATAGCGAAACAAATGAGGCATTTTCGTTGAAAAAATAAGATATTTTCTTGATAGAATAAGCAAGAAGCTCAGTTTTATTATGAAAATCAGGTG
>NC_087219.1:48935198-48947698 GCF_015104395.2 Macrobrachium nipponense | reverse complement strand
ATTATTTATATTAAGGTCTTCCGTTTATTTTTCTAATATGAAATCGACAATCCTCACATTGTTCGATACAGTATTGTTTCTTTGAGAAATCTTGGCCTTTGTGTTATGGGTGTATATGTATGCATGTATTTTTTATATAAGGATGTATATATACATTATATATATATATATATATAAAATATATATATATATATATATACTATAATAATATAATATATACGTATATATATATATATATATATATATATATATATATTATATATATATTCGTGTTTCCTGACTAATATGGCCCATCTCCTTCTTTAGATGCAAGTCTAATTTTTTTTATAGCATAGGCATACCATGTTATTTCCCCCTTTTTTCTGGCCTGGTTTAAAAAGGGGCCTTTGGGGGTTAAACCGAGTTCGTCATTGCTGTAATTACGAAAAAAAAGATCTTGGGAAAACTTCGTTCAGGAAATATATTCTTTACTGCAATTTCATAAACCAGTTAAAAGTCAGCTTGTAAATTCTGATCCCCCATAAAATTATTTTAGGAAATACTTGTATTGGTAATTTTGAATCAGATAATAATAGAGCCTTATAGTTAATAAAGAAGAAAAATTATATTGAGGAATGTTATTCCTGTAGGTGAATTGTAATGCAAATAGACACCCCCAAAACAATGGTACTGAACATTAGCTATTTAATTTGTTGAGAGAAAAAGTTATCGAGGAAATGTTTTTCTCTCTTAGTTTTGGATGTAAGAAAAAAATGAAAAAACCGTGACACACGAATTAAACGAGAGAGAGAGAGAGAGAGAGAGAGCTGTTTATTGAAGATTACAAAAAATATAAAAAAGAAGCATTTCTTCTTTTTTTTAAATTCAGAATTGGAAAAACACAGAACATTTAACAGAGAGAGACGAGAGGCCCGTTATTGGTTGCAGCGTAAAGAATTGGAATGAAAACTTTTCTTTTCATTTTCTAAATTTTAATCGATAACTAAAAAAAAAACAGAAAATAAATCTAAAGATGATAACCAAGCCAATTTGGAGGACGTAGAAGTGTATTTTGAAAATGTATCTAATTTGGAAAATTTTGAACGCAAGCAAATGGAAATAAACGAAGATGAAAAAAAGCAGCCTGACAATAATGGTATAAATGTTATTAAAGAAGCATTTTAATTTGGTAATTTTGGAGGAGTAAGAAAAGAAAGAGAGAAAATAAAAAAAAAGAGAGAACGAGCGAAAGTGAAAAGGTCTGATATTGCCAGTCCAATCCGGCTAAAACGGGAAAATTACTTGATTGTAGTTTCTAATTTACGGCTGTTTCGTGTAGACAGTTCATTGACGCTCCTGAAAGCAGGAATTTGGGATGGCCGACCTCTCTCTCTCTCTCTCTCTCTCTCTCTCTCTCTCTCTCTCCTCTCTCTCTCTCTCTCTCCCCCCGTGTGTTGGAGCTTTGTTAAAGCTGTAGGATTTCTGCTTTGATCTATATATTTAAATAATTTAATAGATACAATGATAATAATCTTATAAAGTCCTCTATCTGTCTTGAATAAATATGTTAAAGAATGAAATATAATATGTGCTAGGGTTATTTTAATGTAGCATTTTTTATTTTGTAAGGTATGTTCTGTATATTTTTCCGCTTTCGTTAATAGACACGCTTTCTAATACACATAAAAAATTAAATTTTTTTGACAAAAAATATATGATAAACGCAGTGGGTTCCTTGTGTCTCGAGGCTTGATACAGATCCTAAAGAAGAAAAATAAAGAAAAAAAAACTGCAATGAAAAGACAGCGTGACAGATAAGAAGTCATGTGTTTTTAGATCCAAGTGGCCTTTAGTCACTACTCGTTCTGCCCACTTTAAGTCACGTAGTCTAGAAACAAGTAAAAAATGCGTCGAAGTTTCTTCGGAGCAATCAAGTTTTCTGCACAGCGAATAATCAAGGCCACCGAAAATAGATCTAACTTTCGGTGATGTCGGTACAATGCTGTATGAGTCGCGGCCCATGAAACTTTAACCACCGCCCGGTGGTGACCTGTGCTATAACTTTAACCTTAAATAAAATAAAGACTTTGGAGGCTACGGGGCTAGAATTTGGTATGTTTGATGATTGGAAGGTGGATGATCAACATACCAATTTGCAGCCTTCTAACCGCAATAGCGTTTAAGATCTGAGAGCGGACGGACAGACAAGAAGCCATCTCCACATTTGTACAGAAAACTAAAACTATTTCGTTTGATTGAATAGTTTTAAGAACCATATGGATGCGTCTGGCTTGGTGGAGATATAAGTAGAAAAAAAACACACGGCCTACATTGGGAAAACAACTGGGGAAACTAATGTTTTTTTGTAGCTTAGACCCGAGAAAGCAATAGAGAAAATGGAAGAAAGGTGAATGTACATGAGACGCTATAGAATGTGCTGTCTCATATAGGAAGAAAGGCTATAACTTGATTCAGGGACAACAGAGGCGGGGAGAGAATTCGGAAGCCTGGCGTAGAAGCTGTGGTAAATGGAGGGAAATAGGGGGACTGGCACCAAGATCTCCCAGAAGCATTCGTGTCTCTTAACAAGTTCCTTTGAAGAACTCTGAAAAGGGAATTCCTTTGACAAAACTTTTCCTCCCTTTAAGTATAACGATGTAAATATACTTTTCTAAATTTCTTGAATAGGCGTTGTGTGTGTATGTATGTATGTGTGTGAGTGCGTGCATGCGCGTTTTTTTTTTTTTTTTTTTTTTTTTTTTTTTTTTTTGTTTTTTTTTTTTTTTTTTTTTTTTTTTTTTTTTTTTTTTTTTTTGTGGAGGAGGAGGAGGAGGAGGAGGAGGAGGAGGAGGAGGAAGAGTGGGGAGCGGTGCTGGCAGAGACGAGCTTCGTGTTTGAGCAGCGTGTGCGGTCACACTGGCGCTCACTCGGAAAAGAAACGAAAAGAAGCGTTTGTTGAACTTCTGTCCGTGAATTCAACGACATACATAAAAGGCGCCTGCCTGACTTCAGCTCCTTTTCAAAACATGTAATGTGTATGACTTCCACCCTTTTCGTAACGCAAAAGGTGTATGACTTCAGCCTTTTTTTCATAAATTAAAGGGCCTACTACTGTAACCATTTTCTTAATTTGAAAGCTTTACAACTACACCATTTTTTTTATATATTTGTAAAGGTGTCAATATTCAACCCTTTTCATAATTTAAAAGGTATGTGGCTTTAACCCTTTTCATACTTCAACCCCTTTTCTTAATATAAAAGGTCTATGACTTCAAATCCTTTTCGTAATGTAAAAGGTGTATGAATTCAACACTTAAAATATAAAAGGAGTGTAATTTCAGCCCTTTTGATATTCTAAAATGTGTATGATTCAACCATTTAATAATCTAAAAGGTGTATGACTTCAAATCCTTTTCATAATATAAAGGTGTATGACTTCAACTCTTATACAACGTGTGTGATTTCAACCCTTTTAAGAATGAAAAAAAAAATGAATGATTCAACCCTTTTCGTAATATAAAAGGTGTATGACTTCAAATCCTTTTTGTAATATAAAAGGTGTATGACTTCAGATCCTTTTCGTAATATAAAAGGTGTATGATCTCAGCCTTTTTAAAAAAGCCAACGAAATAATTAGTTTTCAATTGCTTCTTGTGTTCATATTATCATTCGGATTTTGCTCACGAGAATTAAATCCACAAAACAATAAGAAAATAGAACTCATCCGGAAAAAGCAGCAAGGGTTGCAGAAAACCAGATTTCCCAGATTTAGAATAAAAAGAATCTGAATAGACAACCCGAAATAAAACACCTGGTTAACGTTACACCTTGTTTGCGTTTATTGTCCTGGATGCTGTTATCTCGGCCGGGGAACCGCGTTGCAGCGCTGTTTTACAGCGCTGCAGCAGCTGTTTTTATGCCATCACCGAACATCAGCCGGTCGTTTAAATGTCCGTTGAGATAACCCGGTTAATGTCGGCAAACACAATCGGTCGTTTTCCCCGTCCGTCTTCCTTATAAAATCGACCTTATCGCCCTCGTTTCATTTTATCCTTTTTGCTCGCGACTGGCGTCGTTAGATAGGATGACACGCTTTTTTTATTTGTTTATCTTCTGCTGATCTGTTTTAGATTCTCTTTTCGCCTTTGGGTCATTTTTGTACGACTTCGGCTCCTGAAGTTGTTAATATAAATATTCTCCTGAGGTTGTTAATTTAATTGTCGTTCCGTTCGAAAATGAATATTCGTGTTAATGAGGCTGTTGAGATGAGTTAATGATGCTGTGGAGATGACTCTGAGGATTCGTTATTCGTGGGCGAGTAATCATACTCAGGTTTTTGCTCTGTTTTTCGACGAATTTTAATACTCTTTATTTTCTGCTTTGCCAGGTTACGAAGTTATCTTAGATTCGACCCGTGAAAGACTTAGAAAACTGTGTTAAAAAGAAAAAAAGTTATATATATTATATATATATATATATATATATATATAATATATATATATATATATATATATATATTATACTAGGCTAAATAAAGGAATATAGTAGGCCTCGCAGTACTCCCTCATTCACTTTCCTTCTTGGCTTTGCGTTTTATTGGTATATTCATCACGTTGCAAATACTTTTTGCTCAAGTGAAATGGGAAAAGAAGGTACCTACAAATGTCGTCAATGTGTTATGCGACCTGAATGGATTCTGATCAGGGTTGAAGAAAGGGAGAAATGGAAGCTAGTCCATGGTATTGGAATGGGGATAAATGGTCTTGATTCGATTGAATAGCTCCATTGGCCCCCTCAGTAGGATCGAATGGTTGTTATTGTCCCTCTGCTAACCCAACGACCATTCCGCGTCCCTATATAAGATATGCGTCGTTTCTCCGTGAGTGACAGAATGGCTTCAGTGGGTGTTGGGCGTTGCTGGCTCGCTAAGATTTTTTTGAAGTAGGTAGTTCGGGATGAGGTAGCTACCTTCATACCCCTCTCTGCAAAGGTTGGCACCCCTGCCAGAGTCGACTGACTAATTCATTCGAAGGTCAGCAACGGCTCTCTCTCTCTCTCTCTCTCTCTCTCTTCTCTCTCTTTCTTTTTTTTCCGGAACCGAGTTAAGTAACCCACCCCGAGGGATCGATCTGTGGTCTATTGTAAGTGAGACGAAGTCCTATCCGAAGTATATTATATAATATATATATATATATATATATATATATATATATATATATATGTCTACATATACATATACTATAATATATAATTTTCACAAGAACACATCCAAAATAAGAGTTGGCAGTATTGCCAACCCGACTCCATGATATTTCTTTATTTACGAGGGAAAACCGGCTACCTGACTGTATTTTCTTACGGGAAAAGATCGGCTTCTTGGCGTATTTCCCGCGGGCCGTTTACATGTCTACATAAGCCACAGAGGATTTTCTTTAACCATGCCTCGAGCGGTGATGTCAATACACCGCTTTTCCGCTCCCTCACTGGCCGGGAGGAGGTGGTGCGTTTTGGCGGAAGAGAGGTGCCTGTCAGTCGTGGGTATTCTCTCTCTCTCTCTCTCTCTCTCTCTCTCTCTCTCTCTCTCTCACATGCAAGTCAGCCTGCAGTCCTTTCACTTGGAGAAGAAGGGACACTCGACCGGGGTGAAACTATTCATAAGATAGCCCCTTTCTCTCGTTACAGCACACTTACAGAATAAGTAAATGTATTCTCTCTCTCTCTCTCTCTCTCTCTCTCTCTCTCTCTCTCTCTCTCTCTCGTAGAATTACCGATTTTGTTTTTTCGTAAAGATTCCAAAACCCTCTCTCGCTCTCTCATTGTTGAAGTAATCTGATCCTGAATTCTGGATGGAGTTGTTTTATTGGTTAATTTTATTTACCTGTAACATTTATTTCTGTTAAATTATACTATTTTACCTGATTACGTTATGTCCATGAAATATTTTGTAGCCATTTTACATGGTTATTTTAATATTGCTCTCCTTGGGAATGCTTACTTTACCCATATGTACTAAGTGGTTTATCTTATGTACGTTTTTCCTGACTTGGTTTTTTGTTGTTGTTATTAGTTCATATGTGATTTCACCCATGTTTGGAAGTTACTAATATTCATTCTCACATGTTACCAGATCATTTTTTCTTAATTATTTTCTTAAAGCGTTTTCCGTTGGCAAATTACTGATCTGGCGATGGCATCTTCAGTATATAACTGAATCATTATCCTCCCATTTTGAATGGGGAATATGAGTGGTCTCTCTTTCAGAACTAGTTCAGTTTCTAAATAAGTAATGCGAATAGGCCTTCATTTTTAGTTGGATAATGGTTTTTCCTTTCTTGAAAAATTAATTTGGTCATTCCTGTTTATGTAACAGGTTAATGTATACTGTACGTATTTAAAGGTTCAAGGGTATATGCCCTCATTTTAAACAGTGTAATTTTCTGGCCCATTTAAATAGTTCGTTTTAATATTTCTTCTTGTATAACTAGTAAATTGTGTCTTCCCTTTGAAATGCAATTTACTCTTCTTATTTTTGTAATATTTACTTCGATTGTACCATGTTTTTCAATTAGGTAATTTGAGATCCCTTTAGCCCAGATCATTTTCCTTTCTGTTTGTCTAGTTAATATAATTATAGCATAGTTTTAATTAGTCAGCGTTATTCCTTTGGGAGAGGTTGGGATGATTATTTTCCCATCCACCTGGATGATTATACGTCCCCGATTAATTGCGTAGCTTTCATTCGCTCTGTTGGTATGGTAACTTTCCTTTGTCGTTATCTGACTAATGGGATTATTTGTTACATTACAATCGGTTAAATTGCAATCTATTTTATTACCTGGGTAATTTTCTTTATTCGTCAAATGATTAATGGGATTGTACATTGTATTTCAGGTGGGTAATTTGCATATTTATCTAAAAAGGGGGTTCTCTTTTTTTCTTTTTGAACTGTGCATTGCTTTTACTTGTTAATGGATTCTATTTTTTTAATTGGACCGATTATGCCTTCCTATTTATATATCATTCTATTGGCAGACGGCTTATTTCTTTTTATATGTTCACTGGATTATTTTATATTTGTTTACCTTCACGTGATCCATTCTTCATTAAGTGGCTATGAAAAAAATTTTCCTTATCTGCCATTAACGAATTGTGCATTTTAAACCTTTTTCATGAAAGTTTTTGTCATTCTTTATTTAGCTGGTTGCAGGGGAACGTTCTTCATTTTTTAATGAGCTGATTATAAGTCCCCTTTTAAGCGCCTCAGCGGCGTGATCGGTATGGTCTTGGCCTGCCACCTCGGTGGTCGCGAGTTCGATTCTCGGGCATTCCACTGAGGGGTTAGATATGTGTATTTCTGGTGACAGAAGTTCACTCTCGACGTGGTACGGTAGTCACGTAAAGGCGTTGGTCCCGTTGCTGAATAACCACTGGTTCCATGCAACGTAAAAACACCATACAAACAAACAATATAAGTCCCTTTTGAAATACTTATAGGATCCTTTTAATGTCATTGTAACTTGTTGGTTATGGCTTTATTTTATTGGTTACACTGTCATTTTCATGACCCCGTTACAGGGCTGCTTAAGTGTTCCTGTTCGAGTGGTCAGATGACAGGATTTGATCTTGACTGGTTAATGAATAAAATCTTTATAACTATTGTTAGGGTAATGTTGGCATTTGTTTTTATCGTCTGTAACTGGTTGTAGTGTAATTTGTGTATTTTCTTCAAATTTCTGACTATGATGTGCTTTTTATTTAGCAGGTCATTTTTATTCTCTTCGACTTGTTGCAGGATATCTACGCTTTTCTCATTATTTAACTGTGGCTTTTTAACATCTTTTTTTAGAAGAACATTGTCATTATCCTAAACTGGTTGATTATACATTGATTTTTTTATGTAGCTGAATTTATTTCTTTTGGAAAGGACAGCTTTATTCCATGTTAACGGGTTATTTTTATTGTGCTTTGTTAACTCATCGTGTCTTATCTTTTTAACTAGATAACTAGTATATGTATGGGACAGGATCATTACTTTTCTCCTTAACTTCCCCATTTATATGTTCCTTTTTATTTCCACTTGTGTTGTCCCTTCATCTTTAACTTTTTAATCTGCCTCTCCTCTCTCTCCTCTCGCAACACCCACGTACACAAACCGCCTGATTCAATTACACCTGTATCTGACGCTCATTCCCACATAGCTACATCCAGGGAAAGCAATATCGGAGTGGGTCGTCTAAACCCTAAGTTAAGCAATAGCCTCGGCGATTTCCCACTCATTTTGGGTTAAACCCCATCCCCCCCCTCCCCCCCCCTCCCCCGTTCGTTTCTCTCCGACGCGTGGGCTGGATGGGCGGTCTTATGCCTAAACAGTACCCGCCACAGTGCTCATGCTCTCCCCTTTCGGGACACATATGCCTCCTGCCGGCGGTGCCTCTGCTGCTGCAGCAGCTGCAGCAGCTGCTTTGTTGCGAAATCGATATGCTTGGCCCAATGCCATTCAGGATTTGAATGTTTGCTTTCAGCCGGGCAGAAGGCAGGCGAGAAGTTGGTGGGGGGGTTGTTGGGTTGGGGGAAGGGGGGGGGGGGGGCAGAGGACATTTGGTGTGTGGGAGTTGAAAATTTCCCTTTGGTTTGGTTGCAATTCGACGCTTGAACTTTGAAGCTTTTCATCAGCAGAACTTTGAAGCTTTTCATCAGCAGAGACCCTCACGCTTATTCAAAAAAAAAAACCATAAATTTTGCAATGGTTTCGATATAATCCTGAAATTCCGTACCGATCAGAAACCTTGCATGATGATTTAAAAGCGAGCTTCTGCAAGTGCAGGAATTCTTGAAGAGGAATCGAGAACTGCATATTTAATTACGGATGCCATTTTGCTGTGAAATTTGATTTTGCGTTCGCGTGTGCTCTTCCTGATATTAGATTAATATTTATTCTGGAAACTCAAGAACAAACGCACTGAATATTTTCGTAATATTTATTTTTCAGTGTATTTACTTGGATGTTTTTGTCATTGTACATTTTCCGGTTATTTTTTAAATCAAACTAATACAGAAGAGATTGTCGAATACAGTTTAGGGTAAAGAGGAGTTCCACTCTTGTTTTGGCTTTTTTCCCCCAGTACACAACTTTTATGGGGAATGTCATAATATGATATTTAATTCATATATGCAAACTACATCAGAGAATGTTTTGATTATAAATCTCTCTCTCTCTCTCTCTCTCTCTCTCTCTCTCTCTCTCTCTCTCTCTCTCTCTCACACACACACACAAGCGTATACCATTAAGGTAAATATAGACATTCTTACCATTTTTGCAAGATAATAAAAGTTAGAAGCTGAATCTCACCCTCTCTCTCTCTTTGAAAGTATGATACTGATTCTCTCTCTCTCTCTTTGAAAGTATGATACTGATTCTCTCTCTCTCTTTGAAAGTATGATACTGATTCTCTCTCTCTCTCTCTCTCTCTCTCTCTCTCTCTCTCTCTCTCTCTCTCTCTCTCATATGTACATTAATGAAGAATATTCAATAACTGCTCAACTGATGCCTTCCTTGTATTTTGTTGTTTCCATTTCTGAACAGCATCCAGGAGGACGTCTAGGTCGAATGAAAGAATTGTCTGGAAGGTTCTGTAGGATTCAGGATTGCAGTTGGAGGCTGTGAAAGAGGCAGGAATTTCACTACAGGATACCCCGGCAAGAGAGGGAGCCCATCATGAGAGGTCAATGGGGAGCCCTCGTGGTATTCTATTATTGTTCTAACGAGCATTACTGCTCATGGTGCACGCGTAAATTACGCAGACTAAATCAGCCTCTCACCTTCGTACCTCCGCCATCTCTCCAGCACCGCCAGAGGCCTCTGGAGACATCGGTCCTCCTAGGCACCTCTCTCCTCTGCCATTAATTTTGCATCAACGTAGATGCTCTCGAGAGGAAAATCGTTTAAGAATTGTAGAGGACGCCTTGGTCCTAACGAGAGTGGGAGACTATACCATAATTTTGGATTGTGAATTAGACTTTTGGTAGGAAACACAGATGGGAAAGGGCTTATGAATTTTAGAAAGCTTTGCGGTCCTAACAAGGAATTGAGAGAGAGAGAGAGAGAGAGAGAGAGAGAGAGAGAGAGAGAGAGAGAGAGAGAGGCTCCTTGGTACATACATGCCGTGTTCCTAGCAAGAGAAGGAGAGAGAAGAGACCCGGGGTATTCATCATCTACTTTAATATCGACGGAACCGCCAGATTCCAGCCTACAATTACGAAACCTCAAAACGGGTGAAAACTTCATAAGTATTATTCTTACGTTCATTATTAGATTAGACACCAGACTGTAATCAATGGAGCTGCGTCGTCAAGTACTGTGAACTCTGCCGGAGCTACTAATAAGAGATTCTTTTAAGTCTACACTATTCATGCTATTGTTGCAGCCCTGATTATTTCTTAAACGCACTAGGCTTTTTTTTTCTTTTTTTTTTTCTTATCATTTTATTAAATGACGAGCATGGTCATTTATTTCTGTTGCCACTAACAACAAGTCCAAATCCTACTTTTTATATCATAATTATTGGAGAGCTGATTATCTTTTTAGTTACAGAATCATTTACAATTTTAAATTTTTCAGATATTTTCGAAACTTTGAAGTGTATCTTTCTTGATCACCCAACTGACTTTTCATATTGCATAGAGTCTTAATTGTTGGTATTTGATGCAGAAGTGAATTTCATTGTAAAAGGTGCCTAAAGCAATAGGAATAAAATTGGTAATAAAATACTAGCAAAATTAAAATTAAACTTATGTTTTTCAGGATGGGAACTCTCTCTCTCTCTCTCTCTCTCTCTCTCTCTCTCTCTCTCTCTCTCTCTCTCTACCTCCAACTCTCTTATTCTTTATTTTTACAAACTCTCTTTCTCACGATATTGTACTCAGTTCTCTCTCTCTCTCTCTCTCTCTCTCTCTCTCTCTCTCTCTCTCTCTCTCTCTCTCTCTCTCATTCTTTACTTCCAACTCTCTTATTCTTTAATTTACAAACTCTCTTTCTCACAATGTTGTACTCGGTTCTGTCCCCAATCTCTCTCTCTCTCTCTCTCTCTCTCTCTCTCTCTCTCTCTCTCTCTCTCTCTCTCTCATTTACCTCCAACTCTCTTATTCTTTATTTTTACAAACTTTCTCACGATATTGTACTCGGTTCTGTCATTAATCTCTCTCTCTCTCTCTCTCTCTCTCTCTCTCTCTCTCTCTCTCTCTCTCTCTCTCTCTCTCATTCTTTACCTCCAACTCTCTTATTCTTTATTTTTACAAACTCTTTCTCACGATATTTTACTCGGTTCTCTCTCTCTCTCTCTCTCTCATTCTTTACCTCCAACTCTCTTATTCTGTATTTTTACAAACTTTCTCACGATATTGTACTCGGTTCTGCCCCCAATCTCTCTCTCTCTCTCTCTCTCTCTCTCTCTCTCTCTCTCTCTCTCTCTCTCTCTCTCTCTCGGTGCAACATCCCAGTCGGACGGGGCCACGAAGTTGGATGCACAGATGTAGATAATCGTGGTTATAGCCTCAACAATTCGGACAGTTGGTGATGATGGCATCATTATCCGAATTTGGGGAAAACATCTGGCTTTTTAGGTCAACACATTTTCCTTCCTTTCTCTTAATCTCTCTCTTGTTCCGTCTCTTCTTTGACCTAAATTTTCATCCGTTGCAATTTTCTCCATCTTTTTCATGTTAACTCTTTGTTTTATGTAGTCCTCCAGATTTCATTGTCATTGCCACTTACTTTTTTCATATTCCTATTATCTTGTTTCCTGATTCCTTCCTTTTTCCTGATTTTGTTAGTGAAAGTTTGCTCAGCAATTTTTTCCTGTATGAATGTGAATACATTATTGATAATAATAATAATAATAATAGTAATAATAATAATAATAAAATCCGATCGGCTCATTCTTGTTTTTACGCCCCGGGGTGGTGGCGGGGTTGGTATAGGCTCCGTAGCGTAGGGGAGACATGACACATCCACCCTCCTCCGGCAGACCTGTTTGTCCGCACCTGGAGGGGCCGGGCTAGGTAGGAGGTTGGGAGGGTATGGGAGACATAACAGTCGGTGCCGGGTTCCAGCGTAATGCGCTCCTTCAAGCTCGTAATGTAAATATTATTATATAATAATATATATATATAATATATATATATATCTATATATATATAATAATAATAATTTACAATTATATAAATAAAATGTTTTGTTGATGTTTATTACAAGACAGTTTATCACGATGTTGTGAATTTTAGCAATAATATCCTTCAGGAAGATTGCTCTTAAATGAGAGGCAAAAATTCGAAAAAAGGTGAAGCTCAAGAAGTTGGACAACCAAGTGAGAAGAGGTTACTGAAAACGAGTGAAAAAAATAATAGGCAATGCAAAAGAAACCTTAATTGTGCATACAGTGTGATGCAAAAGGAACACTGCGAGCGGGAAGTGGCGCAAACGGCCTCATTGCCAGAACAGTTGTGATGAGTTGAAATTTTTGTCA
>NC_087219.1:48900198-48925198 GCF_015104395.2 Macrobrachium nipponense | reverse complement strand
CAGGAATTCCATCAGGCCGGCCCTGCAGCAGCTCCATTTTTAATTTCATTAATAGCCTGCACAATATCAGCTTCATTAATATCTATGTCAGCTAAATATTCACTATTTTCATCCCTACTTCTATATCATTATCTTCATTACCTATTCTAGGGGTGAATTCTCTCTTATATCGTTCTGCCAGTATGTTGCAAATTTCCTTTTTTTCATTCGTTAATCTCCCTTCAATTCTCAGAGGGCCTATTTTCTATTCTTCTTTTATTCATCTTCTTCGCATATGAGTATAATAGTTTGGGGTTTTGCTTGATATTTAATAGGGTTTTTTCTTCCAAGTCCGTTTTTCATTTTCTTTTGATTGTATAATCTTTTTTTCTGCATTTTCTATACTTTTTTATTTTTAGTTCTATAACTTTCCATGCATTTTTTCTTTTGCAAGACCTTTTTTCCACTTTCTGATTTCTGGAACAAGATTCTTCTGTCTCTTGGTATGCATGAATGATGTTTACTTTTCTTCTTCGGTATATATTTTTCCACTATTATCTCCAATATTTTATATAATATCTCCAGTATCTACCCTTATGTCATCACTACGAAAATGTTATCCCAATCTTGTTTAATTCTTCATTAATTTCTGACCATTTTTATATTTTTACTGAGAAGTTGTATTTTCCATATCCTTCCCACTTTTTCATTTCATTCTTGCTTATCTCTATTTTCACTTGCTTTGGAATGAACTGTTAATTCTATGACATTATGGTCTGAAATACTCGCATTATAAACTATTATTTCTTTAACATAATTCATCTCGTTCACAAATACTAGGTCTAAAGTATTTTCCTTTCTTGTTGGCAGGTGATTTATTTGTTGAATGTTGTATTCTAGTAGCATATCTAATAGCTTTTCAAATTGCCTCTTATCTTCTGCACTACTATTACTCTCTTTTTTATATGTATAAGTACAACCACAATCTCCTATTCGTTCTTTCCATTCTACGAAAGGAAAGTTGAAGTCACCAGATAGGAGAATAGTCCAGTCCTTGTGATTTCTACATATATCATCCAATTTTTCAATTATTAAGTCAAACTCTTTAGTATTAGGAGGTCTATATATTACTATGTCATCAATTTTTCAGATTCAAATTCTACCGCTATTAGTTCACATTCTGAGTTACTATATTTCTCATATATTTTCCTTGTTTTTTGTCTTTCCCATATATTGCGGTTCCCCCTTGATTCCTATTTTTTCTATCTGATCTATAAGTTTGGAACCCTTTTATTTGATCATCATTCCCATCCTCTTGGGAATACCAGGTTTCACTTATTATTCATTATATCTATTTTTCTTTTCATTTTGGGTTAGTTCTTCTAAGTACTCTATTTTTCTTTTTGAGTTACTCGTAACTAAACCCTGCGCATTCATCACTATGATGGTTTGCGTGTTTTCTCCTTCATTTAATACTGATAGTAATAAGGATTTTCCCATGTCTCTTTCCTGTTCTGCTGTATGTTGTTCTTTTTTTCATTTCCAGAAATTCTGACATTAAAAAATCCAACTTTTCCAAAATAATTTATTTTGATCTTCCTTCATCATAATTATTCATTTTGTGTCTGAATCTGCAATTTTTCTCCGTTTCTGCAATATCCTCTTGCATAATAAATACAGTTATTATCTCTTGAGTAGAATTTCGGAGCTGATGCTTTGAAATTCTTTGCTGACACCTCTGCATATCTCATTGGTTGTTTGCTTTTCTCTTTTACCTGATATTCTTGATTTCTCTCTTTATTTGTTTCTTTCTTATTTTGGATTTTATTACTTGGTTGGTTATTTATTTGATTATGATTCATGGCTGGACAGGGGTGCATATATTTGCATTTTTTTTGTCGAACTTACATCCTTTTCCTTCTTTTAGAGAGAGACCATATATTTTTTCCCTCTTCCAAATAGAATAGTGAAATTCTCAAAATCTTTTCGTCTTCCAAATAAAATAGTAAAATCCAAATATCTTTTCTCCTTTTCCAAATGAAATAGTGAAATTCAAATATCTTTTCTCCTCTTCCAAATAAAATAGTGAAAATCAAATATCTTTGCAATCTTCCAAACAAATAAAAATAGAAAATCAAATTATATTTCCTTCTTCCAAAAAAATAAAAGTTCAAATCCAGAAATTATTCTTTTCCTTTCCAAATCAAAATAGTTGAATTTCAAATATCTTTTCTCCTCTTCCAAATAAAATAGTGAAAATCAAATATCTTTTCCTCTTCCAAATAAAATAGTAAAATTCAAATATTTTAAACTCCTATCTTCCAAATAAAAATAGTGAAAATCAAAACTTTTACTCTTCCAAATAAAATAGTCAAATCCATAATATCTTTGTTCCTTTCCAAATCCAATAAAAATAGTGGAAATTTCAAAATATCTTTTCTTCCTCTTTCCAAATAAAATTAGTGGTGAAAATCAAACTATCTTTGCCCTCTTCCAGCCCAAATAAAAATAGTGAAAAATTCAAATATATTTCCTTTCTTCCCAAACTAAAACCCATACGCCTTCCCCCCAAAACAATCCCAAGTATCTTTTCCTCTTCCAAATAAAATAGTGAAATTCAAATATCTTTTCTCCTCTTCCAAATAAAATAGTGAAAATCAAATATCTTTTCCTCTTCCAAATAAAATAGTAAAATTCAAATATATTTCCTTCTTCCAAATAAAATAGTCAAATCCATATATCTTTTCCTCTTCCAAATAAAATAGTGAAATCAAATTTTATCCTTGCCTTATTCCGAAATAAAATAGTGAAAAATCAAATATCCTTTTCCTCTTCCAAATAAAATAGGTAAAATTCAAACATATTTCCTTTCCTTCCAAATAAAACTAGTCCAAATCCAGATATCTTTTCCTTCTTCAAATAAAATAGTCAAAATGCCAAGGATATCTTTTCCTCTTCCAAATAAAATAGTCAAATCCAGATATCTTTTCTTCTTTCAAATAAAATAGTCAAATCCAGGTATCTTTTCTTCTTTCAAATAAAATAGTCAAATCCAGATATCTTTTCTTCCTTCCAAATAAAAATAGTCCAAAATCCAGATATTCGTTTCCTTCTTACCAAGTAAAAATATGTTCAAAAATCCAGATATCTTTTCCTCTTGCCAAATAAAATAGGTCAAATTCCAGATATTTTTTCTTTTCTTCTTTCAAATAAAATAGTCAAATCCAGGTATCTTTTGTTCTTCTTTCAAAAAAAATACAAATAGTCAAATTCCAGAATTTTCTCTATTCCAAATAAAATAGTGAAAATCAAATATCTTTTCCTTCCGTTCCCAAATAAAATAGTAAATCCACTAAATAAAATGTCCTCTTCAAAATAAAACTAAGTCCCAAAACCAAAAAAATATTCTTTTACCTCTTCCAAATAAAAATGTCAAATCCAGATATCTTTCCTCTTCCTTCCAAATAAAATAGTCCAAATCAGTAAAATCTTTTATTCTTTTCCAAAACAAATAAAATAGTTAAAAATTCAAATATATTTTCCTCTTCAAATAAAATAGTCAAATTCCATATCTTTTCCTTCTTCCAAAAAAAAATAGTAAATTCCAAAATTTTTCCTTTCCTTTTCTTCCAAAGAAAATAGGTTCAAATCCAAAAAATATCTTTTCCTTCCTTCCAAATAAAATAGTCAAACCCAGTATCTTTTTTCCCCTTCCTTTCAAATATAAATGAAGTCCAAATAGGTAAATTCCTTTTCTTTTCTTTCTAATAAAATAGTCAAATTCAAATATCTTTTCTTCTTCCAAATAAAATAGTCAAATCCAGATATCTTTTCCTTCTTCCAAATAAAATAGTCAAATCCAGATATCTTTTCCTCTTCCAAATAAAATAGTCAGATCCAGATATCTTTTCCTTTTCCAAATAAAATAGTCAAATCCAGATATCTTTTCCTCTTCCAAATAAAATAGTCAAATCCAGATATCTTTTCCTCTTCCAAATAAAATGTATGTCCAAAGCCAAAGATATCTTTTCCTTTTTCCCTTTCCAAATAAAATAGTAAAATACAAATATCTTTTCCTCTTCCAAATAAAATAGCCAAATCCAGATATCTTTTCCTCTTCCAAATAAAATAGTCAAATCCAGATATCTTTTCCTCTTCCACCCTGCACCTTATATCTTTCCGTATTCCCTTCATCTGAAAGACGTGTCTGAACTTTCTTCTTTGAAAGCATTGGAGCCATATATCTGCCAAGGACGACTGCCTCCCTTACAAGGCTGTGGCACTCCTCCGGTCACCCACGAGTCCGCTTCAAATGGGCGATGAGGAGCGTGAGCAGTGGAGGTGGAAAGGCATTCAGTAACTCGAAGAGGAATTTCTCTGATTATACAAGTCATTTTATTTGTTTCAGACATAAATGAAAGAGGTAGCAGATGTAATGCTTTTTAAAAGGTTACATCTCAATACTACTACTTGCAAAACCTGTAAATATTAGAACGTATGAAAAGATATAGCGGGGAAAGAGAGAAAATTATCCGTTGGTAACTTATGAAGTGAATCTTTAGAGGAACATGAAAAGGGAAATATGACGCAATCAAACATAGGAATTGAAGTATGGAGTGTATGAATCAAAGAGAGAGAGAGAGAGAGAGAGAGTGAGAGCGAGATTCCCTCTCCATCATCAAAAGGGCATATATGTCTTAAGATTGTTCAATTCATCGGCTCTCTGAGTCTTGGCAACCTTCCCAGGAAAACTCGAAAACGCTAATTAAACAAAAACAAAATAATAATAGAATAAATGGAAATCATCAGTGGTCGACCTGGCTAAAAATATTTTTCATCCTTCCAAATTTTATTAAATTAAATAATAAAGTAACTCAACCGAGATCAGTGAATCATATTTCCAAACAAGATAGGTAAGCTCGCCAACTTTCCAGCTGTTGCTTATACGTCATACAGTCTTAACAATTCGCAACATTCACCCATAATATTTCGCTATAAACGCAAATGTCTGAGGCGAAATTACACACGAAAGTAATTGGGAAAGTACGAAAATTGGAGAAAGAAGGTTGTGGGTGGGGGGGGGGGGGTGCGGTTAATGATACTGTGGAGAACTTCAAAACTGCTTTAGCTTTTTTATTTTTCTTTGCGATGGAGGATTGAAAATTTAAAGCTGAAATTTAGTCCAATTACCATACCTTTCTGCTTCATTTTCTGACTATTTTTTCAATTCAGTTTTAATGTTATAGTATTATTTATTTATTGCATTATTCCTCTGTTCATATTCCAGTGCTTTTTTTTATTTCATTCCAAAAAGTTCCTTTGCCCCTGACAGCCATCTGTCACCGTAGATCTTGTGAAGGCATATGTGCCCAAGATCTGTGTGATGGTCCTAGATTTGGAGGAAGAACCGTTCTATCCTGCTGAAATACCCAAGTGTCTCGTACTCTATGAGCAGTTATTCTTGGTGGTTCTATTCAATCAGAACAATTTAAGCCCAAAAAATATATATATATTTTTAAGCCACTTGACGCAGTAGTAAGTAATTGTAATTCTTACTTAATTATTTATAAACTTCTCTATTGATGCGATAATTACCTTCTTCCCTGACATATTAATGATCATGCATTCGTAAGAAGTTGTTATTTGTATTTGCGATTTCAGATATGAGTAGAATCATGATTATTCTTAAGGGATGGGGTCATGCTTCAGGTTATAGATTGTTATTGTTGCTGTTCGCCATTTACTGTTTAATGTTACTACAGGTAAATACAATGCAATCACTCGTAGTGGTTAATATTTTTGTTTAACGTACATTTTTATCCTTTAGTAATGGAGCTTTTCTGCTCTCAGATGATTTTGAAATTATCGTTACCTCCAGCCAAGTTGCTCCCCACCAAAGTTATGTACAGGATTAGCATGTACACAATTCACTGATCAGGGCAGTAGAGGCATAGTGGGATCTACGAGGTGAGCTCATTTCTATTTTGAAAGTGTAAATTCAAACATCAAGAAAAAGAATTAAGTGAAAAATGCAATTTGAATGGTTACTTTAACTTCAAATTGAAAATAAGCATTAAAGAATTGCGTCTGAGAGCGTCTTGCATATTTCCAAATTATCTTGTGGTCCCTCTGTAGCTTGATGAGGTCGAGACCTTTGCCCTCGTAAGGACCGAAGTACGCATGGAAAATGCTTTTGCTTTCTTGACTAATGTGCTACATGGCATCCATTAAAAGAACTTTTCATGGTATCTGATTCTCTCTTATCTTTCTACCATATGTACACTTGGCAGAAAAGAATACTGAAAAATAGAACAAAAAACAAAGGTGCAGCCTGGGTCTTTTTCGATATTTCTTGCAGACCTGGGATGTATTTGCAGTCGGCAGGTCGAAGAAGAGAGCCCAAAAAGGTCCCTTCCTCCAAAAATAGCGTCTCTCTCTCTCTCTCTCTCTCTCTCTCTCTCTCTCTCTCTCTCTCTCTCTCTCTCTCAAGACTTATTTGCTTTCATAACAACTTAAATAGAAATAAATTGCGTTGAAAATATCATAAACATTTGGTTGCAAACGTAATTTATGTTTTCGTTTCTGTGTACCTGTGCCATTGTGTTGATTTTGTTTTATTAAATGCTACTATTTACAGGTGAATAAGATGTTAACAAAAAACCTTCCTCATAAAGGCCTCGAATACAAAGTTTAGATTATAAGGCCTGAGAATACAAGACTGGAAGCCGTGTAGCTAAATATTTAAAGTTCTTTGTGTAGAATGTAAACAGCAAAATATTAATTTTGATCCGATACGCCTGTGCTAGGATAAGCTATGTAGGTGTGGAGAGTAGGATTGTTGTTAAAGATATAATTCTACAAAGATTTTTATAGTTTTGTTGATTGCGTAAAAATGATTAAAAAGTCCAGTAAGCAGTTTATGACAGAAATTCAGTATAGTAATCCAATCTTAATTCACAGTCACATTCATACGTACCCCGAATTAAGAATACCGCAAATGTAGTCAACCTTTGGTTAACGAACTGGTGTTTGGATTCTAATCCTAAGTGAGGAGTGGATTCAGACTTAATTGCCATCCTATCCTGTCTTGTTTGTGTTTTTGCAAACCATGTTTTGCCTCGCCCTTACTACGCCTCAGTGGCGTCGTCGGTATGGTGTTGGCGTGCCACCTCGATGGCCGCGAGTTCGATTCACGGGCATTCAGTTGAGATGTGAGCGATGTGTATTTCTGGTGATAAAAGTTCACTCTCGGCGTGGTTTGGAAGTCACGTAAAGCCGTTGGTCCCGTCGCTGAATAACCACTGGTTCCATGCAACGTAAAAACACCAAACAAACAAAAACAAACAGCCTCCCCCTTACAAATGGCTCTTGTGTGTGGTGAGAATAGTGTCAGTGTAGTTGGTGATCAGTGTCTTGAGACGGTTCAGTCATGTGAGAAGAGGGGAAGATAAGAGGTTTGTGAAAAAGAGTATGTAATTTTGATATTTTGGCAGGATGGGGGAAAGGCTGAATTACTGGGGTGGAAAGATGATGTGAAAGAGGTAAAGAGATACTGGAAAGGAGGTTCCTTAACATCTAGGAAAGTTAATGGTGAGTGGCGTATTGTGTAAATGTATCTAGGAAAGTCAAAGGTGAGTGGCGTATTGTGTAAATGTATCTAGGAAAAAGGTGAGTGGCGTATTGTGTAAATGTATCTAGGAAAGAGAAAGGTGAGTGGCGTATTGTGTAAATGTATCTAGGAAAGTTAAAGGTGAGTGGCGTATTGTGTAAATGTATTTAGGAAAGAGAAAGGTTAGTGGCGTATTGTGTATGAAGCTGCACACAAGGTATATAAGCGAATATGGAATTAAAGTGTGAATATGGCAGCGATTGTTATCTCTTCTCTTCGTGGAAAACACTGTTTGGGAAACGCTTCTTGTTGAAAACAAAATTGTATAGCTATTATTGTAAAATTCCATTCTGCCCTTGCATTTGCCAAAGTCAACATGTCGTATTTTAACGTCACTTGTATTTGTTCAGTATTTTTTTTCTTTCATTTTTATGTCGGTCCGCGTCTGTACACATGTCAAGCGCAGTTTTCAGCTGTATGAATTTTTAAGTTGCTGTCAAACGTTGTTAAGTGCTTCTGTGTGCGAGAGGTAATTGCTTTTGGCTTCACGCACACCTTCCTTTTTGCCATCTTGAATATTAACATTTACTAAAAAGTAAATTTAAGTCCCTTTTTTTTTGCTATTATGATTGTTAGTTTTTATTATTTCTGGGGATTTTATACTTTCCTTTGGTCATGTTCTAACTGTGAAATTTAGTGGGAAATAGAGAGCGGAAATTATTAGGAAATTTACAGAATTTGGTAAGATACATTGCGCGGCGTTTTCCAAGTTGATTTTAATGTCAGTAGATATTTTCCGTTACCGGCATTGACAGATTTTGGTACATTTCATTTCAAAGGTTTGATTATTTGTGTTTCAAGTTTCTACTGGTTTTCTGTTATTAGAATGACATTTGTTTCACACATACACACACATATATATATATGTGTGTGTGTATATATATATATACATATAGATATATATATATATATATCTATATTATATCTATATCTATATATCTATATCTATATCTATATATAGATATAGATATAGATATAGATATAGATATAGATATAGATATAGATATAGATATAGATATAGATATATATATTAGGTTTCGATGTTACTGTAGTTTCACTTTCTCAGTCATTTATTTTGCGATTAGAAGTTTTAATCTTTTATTGTTACCTTTCTAATTCACGTCACTCATCTTCATCTGTCAGTGTTTCATCTACTTTTTACTTTAATGTGCAAGTTGTAGAATTTATATTCTTTGTTAAAGCATTAGAACGTCACTAGATCTTTTAAGTAACTGCTAATTTTTTAAAGCATATTTTTTCCTGAATTACCGATATTCAAATGTAGCTTACTCCTGGATGCATATGTTTTTGTCATTTAATGTCCTTTTTGTTTATCTCGCTTTTTGTTACAGAAGTTTGTTTGTCGATTGGATGTTTTATCTGCCGCGTAGATTATCAGTTTATCAGCCTCTGTCATTTGAGAAGTGTGTTTTCATCCAATAACTGTCAGTCTCCTATGAATATTAAGCATATGAGTATCAAACGCGATTTAATACTGCTTGAGTATATCTTAGTTTAACCAGACCACTGAGCTGATTAACAGCTCTCCTAGGGCAAGCATAAAGGATTAGATTTTTATTTACGTTGCTGGGAACCAATTGGTTACATAGCAACAGGACCTACAGCTTATTGTGGGATCCGAGCCACATTATATCGAGAAATTAATTTCTAATCACCAGAAATACATTCCTCCGATTCCTCGCTGGCTGCAGGTGGGAGCGAACTCTGGCTACCAGATCGGTAGGCGAGTATGCAACCGACTCGTCCAGCAAGGAACTTCACGTCCTGGTAAAAGAGGAGGATTGAGCTCGTTTTTTGCCATCCTTTCCTTGTGTTAAAAGGAAATGTTTCACTAAAAGCATGAAAGAACGACTGTGGCAACACGAAGAACAAAGTCGACGACAGTAACACACTTTCTGTCATGAAGTAGAGAAATTTGACTCTGGCCTTTATTCGAATGGGTGTCCATGGCCGCGAGTTCGATTCTAGGGCATTCCATTGAGGTGTGAGAGATGTGTATTTCTGGTGACAGGAGTTCATTCTCGATGTGGTTCGGAAGTCACGTAAAGCCTTTGGTCCCGTTGCTGAATAACCACTAGTTCCACGCAACGTAGAAACACCATACAAACAAAAACAAACGAGCAATATATATATATATATATATATATATATATATATATATATATATATATGTATATATATATATATGTATATATATATATAAATATATATATATATATATATATATATATAATCTATACTACATATTATATATATATTATATCTATATATAATTGTGACTGTGACGTGAATAAGAGTCAGTGCAGATGATGTATGTTGAATAATAATGCCTCCACTTACAACTGAAAGTGATACGATTTTTAGAAACGGATTTTACAAACTAGAGTAAAAACAGCGACTGACTCGAGAGCGAGTTAAAAAGTGACAAGGCTAAACAAAGGCACGTAGAACAAATCTAAACTGACAAATAAGTAAATAAGGAAGCCATTTAATCTGTCACATTGATGGATACCGACTGAGCTATATTGGAAAACGGACGGACAATGAAATGTGCGAAATCCACAAGCGAATTGACGGGAGACCAGAATAAACTGACAGATACGCATTCACTCATTCTATTGGCACTATTCGGGCCTCGTTGTGACCAATGTCCTCTCTCTCACCTGATTCCTAAAGTCTGTCGCAACTTTCAATAATTGTTAATGGATGCTTTCACGCCAAGGACGTAAGCACTGATTTCTGGTCACCCACCCGAGTACTGGCCAAACCCAATGTTGCCAATATTCGATAATCAAGTGACCTGTCGTGTCGCAGCTAATAATGTAGAGTATGGTAATTCACTAGTTTGTTTTTTGTTTGTTTGTTTGTTTTTGTATGTATGGTTTTTCTACGTTGCATGGAAACCAGTGGTTATTCAGGAACAGGACCAACGGCTTTACGTGACTTCCGAACCACATCGAGAGTGAAACTCCACTTTGTTCTATATTTTGGCGTTTTTTTTATTGGGCTTCTTTTATTATATTAATATATATATATATATAGGGTTTCTATATAGATATATATATATATATATATATATATATGTATATATATAATAAAAGAGCCCATAAAAACGCCAAAATATAGAACAAAGTGCTATATTTCAGAGACTGCTGTCTGTCTCTTCAGGTAGTAATGATTCATTACTACCTGAAGAAAGACACAGCAGTCTCTGAAATATAGCACTTTTTTTCTATATTTGGCACTTTATGGGCTCCTTAATTACTTGGAATTCTGTTGTAATAAAACATTTTTACCAGTCATATATATATATATATATATATATATATATATAAATATATATATATATATATATATATATATAGTGGGGATACAATCCACAATGATGTGAGATCCTTCTGTAGTTTAAATATATATTTTTCTTATACAGGAACTTATATAGCTTTCGACCATCAGCTGTGGTCTTGTTCACTAAAATGTGGATTGTATCCCCATTTACTTAGAGGTACGACACAGTACCTAGTTTCTGCATAGGTATGTATATTTAAAATATGTGTGTGTGTGTGTGTGTGCGTGTATTCTAACGTATGAATAATGCCGTAGAGGACAATTTCTTTTCTTAGAAGCCCACACAAGTAATCCTGAATTTCCAGCCGCGTGTTTGTATTCCTGAACCAAACGAAGAAAACTTTTGTTTATTTCCCGGGCAAAAGAACTGTTGAAAGTTGAAAGTGCCCTTTTGGACTACAGGACTGTTGTCGGTGACTGTACCAGCGCGTCCTCTCCCTCTGTAGGTTATAATCTGGTTAGAGTATATCCCAGGGGAAATATATTTCCTTCTAGGCGCTGAACGTTTTGCATTTTTTGAATTTCCTTTTGATGTCGGGTCGTCATCTCTACCTCATTTCGTTGTTATTTGAAATTTAAAGTAGCGTTGTGCTTACTTGTATTTGGCTTATGTAGTCGTACTTCATGTATCTGTATTTTATATATCTATGAATGAGATTTATTTAATCCGATGCTAATCCTCGACGTTCGATTTTTTGTTCATATTAAACAAAATTTTGGTCGTGGTGATTTTAACAAATTTGGAGCCCCTCGTAGTTTTCACCTGATTTTTGAAGTCATTATTTAATTCACGTGATTCTCAGCGTTGTTTAAACCAACATCTGTCTTTGCCTCAAGATAATTCTGAAGAAAAAGATTTCCGAGAACGTACGTAGCCAAGATTTTCTGTTAGGTCACAGGATTTTTTTTATTTTTTTTATTTATTTTTTTTTTTAGTGAGGCGAACAGTACTTATGCATTTGTTTAGCCCAGACCCAGAGTAAGCAATAAAAAAAAAGATTGAAGGCTGAAGAATCGAGTTTAACCCAGTAAACAATGATTTTACAGGTAATACCATATGAAATGGAGTTGTCACCTGAATAATAATAATAATAATAATAATGCAACTGAAAATCTAAAAGTTTAAAAGATAATCATAACTAACACATTGTAACATTTAATGTTATGCTTGAATTATATTAGCATCAGTCCGTAATGAACTGCACTACAGGAGCCTATCTGAATAATTCATGAAATGTTCAACTGATTATTTTCTGCTCTCGGTGTCTGTCACTCCAAAAACAAACGGTGTCGCGTATAAATATCGGAAATTGCTACGCTATTTGCTTCCTTTACATGAGAATGTTAAAAGAAAATCTTGTAATTTTCTATTCATTATAAATAATGCGTTATTATTTCGCTGCTAACAGTCGCGCGATGGTATATTTAGTGCGTGGTATCATTAGCGGAGTAATAATTTGGATTATAGTAATTCCATTATTGTTTGTCGTAACGTAATTTCATATTTTCAAAACGGAACAATTTAATGATTCTGCTTTTTATTATTACCGAAATATGAAGTGGAGGTGAGGAAGAGGAAGTTTATGCAGTTATAACTTAATTTCATTGATGTATATTTTTACAGTTTTTTTTAATTGATGTATATTTTAAGTTTTTTTATATTCAGAATTTTTACACACGCAAAAATTGAATGTCACCACTTGATGTAATTAATAAAAGCATTCATATGATACTGGTGTGATAAAACTCGGAGAAGATAGAATTCATTTCCTTTTCATGAATTTAAATGAATCCTATCTGATTCATTTTATTATTTTTTTTTTTAGTTTTCTGACGGATGAACTAGTTCCATGATATATTACTGTTCATTGCGTGCTTTGTGTCAGAGGGTTGAGAGATGGCTGTTGGTGTGGGGGTGGGTTGGTGGGTGGGGGGGGGAAAAGAGTGGTGAAAGAGGTGGGGGGGGGGGGGGGGGGGGGCGGTTGTTAAAGGTGTGGTTTACCAGGAGGAAAGGACATAGCCGTATATGTTTGCTCACCATGAGTAGTTGTTTTCAATGGAGACATTAATTCGTTCACGACACGAAATAATAATAAGAATGATAATAATAATATAATACCATACATTCATGAATATTGAAAAGACGTGGTACCAGTAATGTGGGGAAACAGAAGTAAGAATTGAATATCTGAGATGAATGATACAAATACTATAATTAGACTTTTTCTAGTCGAAAGTGAGGGACGAGGTAATGTGATGGCAGGTCCGTGGCTGTTTAATTTTTATACCCATGTCGAAAGTCTGTGGATTTTCATTGATTAATCTTCGTTTGTTTTTACACACGCTTGGATTTGAAGCGCACATATACACATTAACTGTATATCTATTAATATATCCATCTACTTACTATATATATACATATACATATTTTATATATATATCAATATACCACTATACATATAATATATATATTATAATTATATATATATAGATAGATAGATAGATAGATAGACAGATGCAGATATATACATATACTGTGTATTTGTGTATTTTCATTTTATCATTATTCCCCTCTTTAATTTCCATTTCGTACCTTTCCCAATTTCATCAAATGTTTCCCTGCAGCCTTTCCGGTTCCCAACATACCATGTTTAAGGTAGAACGCTGTCCAACCGAGCCTTCCATTAAATATTCGTATTATTCGTATAATTAAACTAAATATTTCACATTTGACAGTGTTCATCTATGTTCATCTGCTGTAAAATAAGCAGGTTAGATAAATTTATACACTTTTTGTTTGTCAGAAATTTGATGAGATTTTACTGTCTCTCTCTCTCTCTCTCTCTCTCTCTCTCTCTCTCTCTCTCTCTCTCTCTCTCATATTACTCCGTGGCCTTCATTTGTGGCATGTACATTCATTGTGTCATCAGCTTCATTTTGAAACCAGAGCTTCGAATCGTGCATCAGGTCTTAGGGTTCATGTGTGTGAGGCAGTGAGTCACAAGGTGTCTTGAGAGAGGTTTTCTGTACGTTTTAAATTATGCATCAGGAATTCTCTTTCTGTTTCCGTTTTCCTTGAATTTTGAAACCTTCCATATTTTCAAGGCAAGAGTCCATCTCCTCCTACGGTCTTAAGGTTCACTCTCCAACTTCATTTTTTTTTTAGTAGTTTCTTCGGGCCAGGGCTAGTAGAGAGATTCGGTTCCTCTTTCATATTGGATTCACATTGATAATAATTTAGGGTACCTTTTATGTTGAATACGTGAGACAAAGTCTACATCGACTGGAAGAAAATGTTTTGTAAGGAAATTATTTTCATTCTTACAAAAAAAATTTAAAAAATGCCCCGAAGTTTCTGCTGCGCAGTCAAGTTTTCAGTACAGCGTTTATTTCTGTATGAATCTCTCGATGTGCTACGGTGAAACTCTCAGCTACGATCGATAGGGGAGCGCCCAGTTTATCCCCAGGTACGGTCAAAGGATAGTGCGTCGGCGACACCTCCGGAATTGGACTTAAGTATATCTTAGTTTAACCCAGACCACTGAGCTGATTAACAGCTCTCCTAGGGCTGGTCCGAAGGATTAGACATTTTTACGTGACTAGGAACCAATTGGTTACTAAGCAACTGGATCTACAGCTTATTGTGGGATCCGAACCACGTTATATCGAGAAATGAATTTCTATCACCAGAAATAAATTCCTTTGGTTCCGCGTTGGCCGAGACGGGAATCAAACTTCTGACCACCTGATTGGTAGCCGAGTGCGAAATCCGTTCGTCCATCGTGGGACCGGGAATTGGGTTAAAAAGTACTGAGGCTAGAGGGTTGCAATTTGTTATGGTTGATTATTGGAGGGTAGGTGATCAGCATACTAATTAGCAGCCCTCTAGCTTCGGTAGTTTGAAAGTTCTGAGGGCGGAGAGAAAAAGTGGGGACGGACAGACAAATAGCCATCTCAATAGTTTTCTTTTTTTAGTTAATGAAACATCGTCTGCAGGATCAGAAAATAACTTCATCGTGGTGAGTCTATGACACTGAAAAGATGTTTATGTAATGTAAGCTTGCCCAGCCAAATCTCCATCATCTTCAATAATAATGCTTTCAAACCCCTAAAAGATATTATTAGTATTGGAAACAACGTTTTAGTTTACAGATAGAAACGTTTTAGTGCTCCAAGACATTGTTTCCTTCCTGAAAATAACGTTTATGAGCAGAGGCTGTAACGTTTTTATGACCCAGAAAATTACGCAATCGTTTCTCGTGAAACAAAACATTTTTTTCGTTCAGAAAATAAAATTTGGAATAAGTAGCCCCCGAAAGCAGTGCTCAAGAAAAACCGTTTAAATTTCACGAAGCATTGTCTTCGTGTTTCGCAAATGGCGTTTTCCCGTTACAGGAAGCAACGTTTTTAACGGCTGTGGGAAAAAGTAATTCTTTCCAGTAGTGTCGTTTAGCCCCCAAATTAATTAGCCCAAACGGTAGAGCCATAAAACCTCTTGTAATTTGGCCGCCTCCTCTTCTTCCTCCTTTCTTTCTCAGCCGGGAGGAATGCAGCCTTTTCCGCCCTCCGTCTGTTGCTGGAAAAATTCGCCTTGTGTGGGAGATATCTTGACCACACTGAAATGTGTGTGTGTGTGTGTGTGTGTGGGGGGGGTGTGTCGGTGTAATGCCGTCAGCGAACCTCTTACACCCAAAGGTTCCTTGGAGCGTTTCCTTCAGCCTCCTAGCTTAACCCCTTTCCCATTCTTTTGGACTGTTCCTCCGTTCATATTCTCTTTCTTCCATCTTACTGTCCACCCTCTCTTCATGATTGATTCATAGTGCAACTGTGAGGTTTTCCTCCTGTTACACCTTCCAAACATTTTTGCTGTCCATTTCCGTTTCAGCGCTGAATGGCCTCAGAGCTCCCAACGATCGGGTTTGGGCCGAAATTCTATATTCCATTCACACTGAAATGCATGTATTCCTCTTCGCTCGACGTATGGATAAGATTGATCATTTGACGAGCATGGGCCATTGAATCAGACAAGTTAAGGCTGTTTTCTAGCTCAAACCTGAAGAAGACAGAGGAAGAGAGTAGGCGCTTGACTACGAAGGAGGCTACTGATTTTTTTATACTTAGAGGCAAAAACGTTATTGTAAGTTGGAGAAAAAGAGGGAGAGTATTCAAGAAGCAAAAACGTTATTGTAAGTCGGAGAAAAAGAGGGAGGAATTCAAAAGCTTCGAAGCAGAAGAAACGAACCAAGCAGTAAGCCGTGTGATACTTAGAGGATTGCTGATTTCTGCAGAATAGATGTGGGAGAGGATGTGGCAAGAGTATAGTAGATTCACATCAGCCGTGCATTTGATGTCTAGGCCAGTCCCTTACGACACTCCTGATTGGCTGTTGATAAGCCAATGACATGGTTGGAAACTCTGTCTCTCGAGAGAGTTCACATAGGCAGGATGTATGTTCCACCTCTCCTGAGGGATACTTTTGAAAAGCGTATCCCTCAGGAGAGATAAGATCTATGTATCCCTCAGGAGATGTGGAACATAGATCCTACCCATGTGAACTGTCGAGAGAGACTGAGAGTTTCCAGCCCTTTGATTGGCTTATCAACAGCCAATCAGGAGCGTCGTAAGGGACTGGCCTAGACATCAAATGCACGGCTGATGTGAATCTACTACACTAACAGTTCTTTTGAGACAAACGTGTCAGTGACTAAAATAACTCCTATAGAAAAGAGATTGGGAGAGAGGCCACTATTTTTAGGTCCCGTTTCATGTACTGTAAACAAAAGAATCGCTAAGCAGGGCAAATGATAAGGATAATCAGTTATATAGATAAAAATGGAATACGGATTATTACATATCCTAAATGATGATGATTAACGTAATAGGTAGTGTGCATGCAAGACGATTATAATAATAGTTGAAGTCGAGTAATGAGATTATAAGATTAAACTTGAATTTGCGAAACATAGTTTATAGTAATGAAAAATAATTTAAGTTCTATTTAAAATGGGTCGTGTTGATAGCGATGTTTAAAATGAACGATACAGCAAAATCGAGAACCATAATAATAATAATTTATAAATTTGGAAATGATAGGAAATATACCAATGACTGACTGAAAAAATGTGGTTCATATATGTCTCAAAGTAATAGCAACGAATGTAACATGCTGTGTTAGTGACTGGGGGACACATACTGTGTCAATCATTGGTGAGGTATGTATTCATAAATGAAAGTGGGTAGTGAAATTTATGTATTACCAGTATGGGTTCGAGCGATGCATATATGTATCAAGGGTGAGGTCATTCATATCAATATTAATGCAGTAGGTAAAATCTGCGCATGAATAGTTGAATAGGGTGTGAATTCACGTGTCCGTTGGAAAATAATGAGTAAAACGTATCAAGAGTAAAATAGTAGGTTAGATATATCAGGAGTAAAGTACCAGGAGAAGTATATTTATCTACACACGAACAGCAATTGAAATGTGTGTGTGTAGCACGATTAAAGTAGTGGGTGATATATATACGCATCGTAAGTTACATTCATTGTAGTAATAATGCTGGAATTACTGCGTGCTTGGAAAAAAAAAGATGATGGTGACTAATGGCGCTGCCTGCATTTAGCATACAACCTGAAATGAAGGAATAAATCACAGTCGGGATTTTTGCGTCCTTCCCTCAGGTATGACAAATGGAAGGACAGCAGTAGGATAACTGTTGGGGACCGGTAATAATAATAATAATAATAATAATAATAATAATAATAATAATAATAATAATAATATGTGTATTTTGGTAGAAGACCCTCTTTTAGCCAAATGCTGTTAAAAAGGATGGCAGAATAAAGCGAGTTGATTTTATATATTGTTTTTTCTATTTTCCTTACAATTCGCTTCTCAGGCTCAGCGATGTTTCTGAGTAACTGGCCAAAAATATTCATATTGGGAATTTTTTCAAAAATTATAAATGCTGAAGGAATCTTTTATTAGAACGAGATATCAGGTCCAGGTCAAGCAGGGGTCGTCGTCAGTGCCGGTATTATTCCGTAGGCGTAGTTCAGTTCGGGCCGGGGTCGTCTTAGGTTTAAGGGCTGGTATTGGTGCTGGTATAGCTGGTATCACGTGACGTTTCGACCTTCTCGTAGGTCATCTTCTGACGAGTCGGTTGAAGTGACTGTAGCAAGAAAGTTTGCGGAACGGTATTTATAGCGGCACGGACTCGTCAACGACTCGTCAGAAGATGACCTACGAGAAGGTCGAAACGTCACGTGATACCAGCTATACCAGCACCAATACCAGCCCTTAAACCTAAGACGACCCCGGCCCGAACTGAACTACGCCTACGGAATAATACCGGCACTGACGACGACCCCTGCTTGACCTGGACCTGATATCCTGTTCTAATAAAGATTCCTTCAGCATTTATAATTTTTGAAATAATAATAATAATAATAATAGCATGAGCCACAAAAATGGTGATGAAATCCACAGTGGTGTAAGTGTGTGTGTGTGTGTGTATACACACACACACACACACACATATATATATATAATATATATATATATATATATATATATATATATATATATATATATATACTTACACCAATATGGATATCTTCACCAGTACAACAACAACAACAAAAACAATAATAATAATAATAATAATGATAATGATAGTACTAATAATAATAATAGTTTCATCAAAAATTATGGCCGTATCATCAGAGTTTGCAATATAGTTTATCTCTCTCTCTTTTTTTTTTTAATAATTCCTTCATTATTCGTAAGAGAATGATCTCGTAATGACTGACGAGTATTTATTTAGTGATGGGGAGTGTAGAGGCTCATTGGGGGACGTTTTCGATTTGCTGATATAAATACTATACAATTAGGTATACAAACACGACTCGCGACCCCAAATGTGTTTGTACTCGTCCTGTCGTGAAATGGAGAGAAGACGATTGCTACGTGATCTCCCTCCTACAGAAGAAGGCAATATTATAAAAAAACAAAGGAACTTCATTATTTTAATGAAATGCGTTTACGAAAGAGTCTCTTTCTTAAAGATATTGATTGTGGTAATTATGGTGCCTGCGTGTTATTTTTCAACGTACATCACTACGTGGGTGTGTGCTTGCTTATTATCTAGTCTCTGAGTTCGTTTGCTTCTTATGACCCTTAGGATAAACTTCCTGAGCTGGAACTTGTCTTCTTGGGAGAACTTGGCCCCAGAAAGGGATAAGTTTGTTGGATATTGCGTTCTGCTGTCCGTCTCTCTCTGCATTTTATGTATATATATATATATATATATATATATATTATATATATATTATATATATATATATATATATATATATATATATATATATATATATAATATAGTATGTGTATGTATATATAAATATATTTGTATAATTTACATATACATATATATGTTTGTGTGTTTGTATGTGTATGTGCATGTTATGTTATAGGAAGCCCACTAAAATTTGGAAAAGTTTTTATTGAAGCTTTTGGGGAGCACATTCTCTCCGTCTTTCAGAAAGAGAAATAAAAGTTACAAATACTGAAAACAGTGGTCACATAATATTCTAGTACACGGATATAGGGTTTAACTTTGCTGTATGTGTATGTGTGTTAACATATATGTCTGTGCATGAGAGAGAGAGAGAGAGAGAGAGAGAGAGAGAGAGAGAGAGAGAGAGAATATCCACGTAGTTTATTGTGACAAACGACCTCACCTCACCATCAGAGACCTAAGAAGGGGGTTCGGTTTCATGGCAACTACACAGTGTCCTTTTTAATTAAGCGATGAATTACGTACCCGGTAGTTGGTCGAATGCTGAGGATTGCAATCATAGTAAATAAAGGAATGGGGATAACAGTCTCATCCCCCCAAAAAACTGGTTCATTCCCGAATGGTCAATAAGCCTTTGGAACTACCGCCTTATAGGAGAAATGGGGTATATACATACGGATAGATATTCATGTAATATTTGCATATATATATATATTGATATATATTATTATATATATATATATATTATAATATATACATAAAAATACTATTACCGATATATGTATATATATATATATATGTATATGTATGTATATGTGTGTGTGTGTGTAATTACTTTATTTTTGAACGTTTGGATCCATTTATTTCTGTAGGGTGGTTCAGCTGTGTCTATAATTTGCGAATCTTTTTATGCAATTTGGTTTAAGGTGAAATCGTGTTAGTTAATGTCTTAATTTATTTGTTGTTGTTGGTTAACATTGTACTGAACTTGCGTCAATGGCAATTGGGTGACGCATCCTAACCTAACTTAACTTAGGGCTCCCAATCCTTTCCTAATCTTTGGAACTAATACTAATATATTGGGTTTATTTTATTCTTTCCTAATACCGTCGACAGAGGTTATGCAGTATGGGTATGTTTACAGCACAATCCAGAATAACATATTGTCTTGTCAGTGAGAATTTACACGTAATCAGTGTCATCATTTAGCCGTTATTTTCTGGTAAAATCTAGGGAGAAATGCGTGTTCAGATTTCCTCCTGGTATCATTATTACATGCATTAGTGAGAGAGAGAGAGAGAGAGAGAGAGAGAGAGAGAGAGAGAGAGAGAATCACCACTATCATTTACCAAAGCCATGGAAAGCCATAAGCATATTTGAATTGCTAGAGGGAAGGGCCATAAGATTTGTCGGGAGGAGCATCTAATGGGTTTTATATGGGCGAGCAACAGTTATCTGGTGATTAAATCTTCTCTTGTTTTCTCTCGGGACTATTTGCGACCGTGTTTACAACAATTAAGCTAAGATATGGCACGACTTCATGGGCGGGATATCTTATGTCTTTGTTGTGACCATCCGGGCAGTGGTTAAGTGGCTTGCTTATTTTCTATTATTGCTAATCACACTTCAGCTTAAACAGTTACGCCGCGTATGTTGTTTACTTGCATGTGTATGAAGTAAAAGTGCATATGGGTACGGACAAGCACAGATATATACATATGTATTTTTACATATATCTATATATATAAATAAAGGTCTAAGCCACGAAGGAAAAATGAACAAGGGAGTAGCTGCAAGATCTTTCGACTCAACGTCCTTTACTTAACCAAGTAAAGGACGTGGAGTCGAAAGATCTTGCAGCTACTCCGTTGTTGATCTTTCCGTCGTGGTTTATACCTTTATTTATGCCTTTATCACGTTTCGTGATTCAGGTATACACACATATATACACACACCGATATATATATATATATATATATATATATATATATATATATATATATATATATATATATATATATATATATATATGATATGCACGTAATCACCTGGCATTCTGACAAGAGGGCCATCGGTTTTATCCCAGGGACCATAGGGAAAGGAAACTTTTTTGGTCTTATTCCGTACCAAAATTACATGGTGAGAATTTATATGTTTAAACAACATTTGCATCCACCTCAGTTTTTCTTGATCTATGTTTTTTTTTTTTTTTTTTTTTTATACTGGTATAAACAAAATACTTTGTTAAAAGATTCGAAAACGAAACCAGAATCGTGTTGATTTAATTGTTATGGTATGTCTGCAATAATGAACCAGTTTTACTTTATTTTTATTTTTTTATGGGCTTGACCTGCCACCTCGGTGGCCGCGAGTTCGATTCTCGGGCATTCCACTTAGGGGATAGATACGTGTATTTCTGGTGATAGAAGTTCACTCTCGACGTGGTTCGGAATTTACGTAAAGCCGTTGGTCCCGTTGCTGAATAACCACTGGTTCCATGCAACGTAGAAACACCATACAAACAAACAAACATAAGCCTCCTATTATGTCAGCCAGCGGCAAAAACCTCGCGCCAGTCTGTTTCTGTTGGGAGATTAGAAGCATCTTTTTTATTGGTATTTGGGAATTAATGTTATGAGTGAAATAAAGTGAGTGATCTTTCGGTGAAGAAACTGCAGCATGATTCGTAAGCGTTCAGTGGGAGAAGAAGAGTAACAACTTCTGAAACGGTGGACGATGGAGTGAAGGATTTGTTGGAAAGGAAAGATGCGAGAAATTGCTCGCGAGATGAGAGGTGTCTACATACGTGCTGTCGAGAAGCCTCATTTGAAAGGCTATGAAACAGCGAATGTTGTGAAATTTTTAAGCTCTGGGAGCTCTTCCATAGATTCGGTAGTTAAAGTGATATGTGTTTTTCTGGTTGGGAGAAACGTCTTAATAAGGAGAAAGAGAACATCACGGTGCGACGCGCGGACAAGACGGCAGCCTTCGTCTTGATTGACACTGCTGAATACCACGAGAAGCTGGATGCCATTTTGTCCGACGAGAGCAAGTTCGAGCGCCTGACAAGAAACCCGACAGACGACATCAAGAGGGAGGCCAACGGGGTCATCAGTGTAGTGAATGCTGCGACTAACGCTGTCCATCTCCCGCCCATACAAGGAGACTACAGCCTGGGTTATCTATACGGTAACATAAAAACTCACAAACCAGGAAACCCCCTCCGGCCGATCATCAGCCAGACGCCCGCCCCTACTTACGCCTTGGCTAAACGTCTTAACCAAATTTTGACCCCTACGTCCCGAGTCGGTACAGCCTGCAGTCGTCAGTAGAATTCCTAGAAGTCATCAAGGACGCCACTGGCACCGGGATTATCGCCTCGCTGGACGTAGAGTCCCTGTTTACGAACGTGCCTGTCGACGAAACCATCGACATCATCCTTGAGCGTGTCTACAGGAGTCAGTCGACGGCGCCCCTCAACATACCCGAAGCCTCGCTCCGTACGCTGCTGGAGATCTGCACGAAGAAGGCCCCTTTCTCCCACCCACCGAGGACAGATGTAAACACCGCCAAAAGGACGGCGTAGCGATGGGCTCCCCCACTGGGGGTACTCTTCGCTAACTTTTACATGGGAACCGTGAGGAACGAGTCTTCGCTAGGATGCAGCAACCCCGCAGATATGGACGATATATCGACGACATCTTTGTTCAAGTCGACGCCGAGAATGAGGTAGAAGCCCTCCGTCAGGCATTTCAGCAGTGCAGCGTGCTGAATTCCACGGTTGAATACAGCACCGACGATCGGCTCCCCTTTCTCGACGTCCTTGTGAGTAAGACGGAAGACGGCCTCCGTACTTCCGTCTACACAAAGAAAACCAACCTAGGACTTGCCTCAATGGTGACAGCGAGTGCCCCGCCAGATTCAAAAGCACGACCGTCAGGGCCTTCGTTAGGAGAGCCCTCTCCCACTGCTCGACCTGGCAGGACACTCATCAGGAACTCGACCGCGCCTCCCAAGTACTCGTAAATAACGGGTATTCAAATAAATTAATAAGCAGAGAAGTCCGTGCAGCCCTGGAGAAATGGTACGGTAGTGAGAGCCCGCAACCCCGCCCCCAGGATATATCAAGCTGTATTATAAAGCCTTCATGAGTTCACATTACCGGAAGAAGAGGACTCAGTCAAAAAATTATTTCTGAAAATGTATCCCCGACCGACGACACCAAAAATATCGACCTAATTATCTACTACCAGAATCGGAGACCCGCGACCTTATTATGAAAAATAACCCCTCTCCACAGGTACGAGACCCCCTGAAGCAGACGCATGTGGTGTACCAGTATACATGCCCAGTCCGCGGTTGCAGCGGCGCCTACGTTGGTATGACTACCATGCGCCTGTCGAAGAGAGACTCATGCCACGCCCAAGAGGGGGCTATCAAAAATCACGCACGCACCAAACATCAAGAGGCCATCTCCGGGATGTGATCATCCAAAACACGAAGATCATCGGAAGGCCCCTGATGCCCGTCGGTTACGCCTGCTGGAGGCGCTTCTCATCCAGCAAGTAAAACCTACACTAAATACGACGCAGGAAGAATTTCTCCTCCCTACGAGTATGAGAAGACCTGCCACCAACAATGACACCACCGAGCACGACAACTCCACGGAAGACAACGCCCCTGAACGAGATACTCCTGCAGCCAATCATAATCAAGTTAGCCGTGACGTCCCGCAGCATAGCGAAACGCCCATCGACGTAACCGCGCCGCTAAGGAGGTCTAGGCGGCTGCAGGACTTACAATATCGCAACCATCAACGCATGGAAAGTGGCTTGATACCCGGTCCAAGCCACCAATGAAAACGAAGACCTACCGCCACCAGCCAATAGTAGATCAGCATGGGGCAGACCCCCTGCTGTCAACTCCAAATATAAACGAGGACGGACACCGTTTTATTTACGGGCTGCTCTGTGAGCAAGAGCCCGTGCTGGCACAAGGCCAGCTTAATCTTAAACAACAACCGTTTCAAGATCAGTCCACCCTCAGCTTCCCAGCCCGAGGATGTCTGGCAGCTCCAGACGAAAGCTCGCTTGCTTCAAGAAAGAGAAAAAGAGAGAGAGAGAGAGAGAGAGAGAGAGAGAGAGAGAGAGAGAGAGAGAGACATATATATATATATATATATATATATATATATATATATATATATATATATATATATATATATATATCGTTAATGACTTTGATAACTATGGTATTATAGTTTATCTGTAAAATTCAAATATATACACCAATTTTGACTCTGTATTTGATCATGACCTCCATAGGCGCTCTACTAGCCTGTCTAAGTAGCCGAAAAAAGCCGCTATTCGGAAAATAGAGAAGAATCTCGACAAGTGTAATGCTGCTGAAGTAGCCATTACTTTTTAATAAAAATAATAATAATAATAATAATAATAATAATTTTAATAATAATAATAATAATTTAAAGTATGAATGGAACAGTGTTATGTGTTTTTCTGGAGTCAGTCTTTGTTAGGAAAAACGTCTTAATAATAATAAAATAATAATAATAATAATAATAAAATGATAATTTAAAACATAAATGGAACAGTGTTATGTGTTTTTCTGGAGTCAGGCCTTGTTAGGAGAAACGTCTTAATAATAATAATAATAATAATAATAA
>NC_087219.1:48885198-48897698 GCF_015104395.2 Macrobrachium nipponense | reverse complement strand
ATTTGGCGCACTGAGTCATGAATTTTCCGTTCTCTAACTTTTTGTAGACGTTTTTCGTCTATACCTCCGTTTATATTCTCTTTCATCCACCCTACTTTAACAATTTTTCACATCATGCAACTGTGAGGTTTTCCTCTTGTTACGCCCTGAAAACTTTCTTTACTTCAATTTCCGTTTCAGTGCTGAATGACCTCATAGGTCCTAGCGCTAGGCCTTCGGCGTAAATTCTATATTTCATTCATACGTCCTTCGTCAGCGATCTTTTGTCCGCAAAGGAAATATATTGAGAAAGTTCCCTATTGGAAGAGCGCCGTCTCGACCCCACGTCAGTGAGGATAGAATTCCGACACTCGACCGGGTGGCTGGCTGCTCGAGTGTCGGAATTCGATTCTTATCGATTCCAGATCGAAACCTTACGCTTCCGACAGGAATTGTCTTTTATGTGTGTTTCCTTCGGGAATATCATATCTCAGGCATGGAACTTTTCTCTAAAAAAAAAAATTTGAGGGAAGTTGCAAGTCAGGAGAGACGTGCAGGAAATGAAAAATCGTTTTAATTTATATGCTGAATATACTGGTCACTTTTGACAGATATGTATGTAATTGTATTAACCACAATGCCCTCTGAACTTCTCGAAATCTTCACACTTTTTGGATATGTTTCTGCTATAAAAGCTTTACATTCAAATGCAAAGGCATGAAGCAATTCTGACTTCCATAAGGTCAGGTGGGTAACGCTAACTCGTTCTGATTCATGGATGCGGGTTCGAATCCGGCTCCGGACATCAGGATCGCTTCATATTCTTGTATTTGGATCTCAGACTTTGTGGGGAAAAGCTTATCCAAAAAGTGTGAAGAATTCGAGAAGCTAAGAGGGCATTGTGGATATTACTGTTATATACGTTTTGATGTTTTGCAATAAATATACTTCTTTTTAAAGTTACTTCCATTTTTCTTGTAAAATAATATTTTTTTTCTACAGCAAGCTTCGTGGCTCTTTTCGAATTTGAAAATAACTACCTTCAAGTACAAACACAAAGGAAACCTGCGCCTTCTTGGATTTGTGGTAGTGCTATAACCCTCGAAGAAATTATTGTGCAGCGACAAATTTTGTATCGTATTTTCTCTTGCGGAAATTAGGTCAGTTCTTGTCTCTGGCCATGGGAGTGGGGAAGGGGTGAGAACGTGAGGGTGGGATTAGAACTCCCCCCCCCGCTCTTCCTCCTCACCAAGGGTTGGGGGGGGGATTACTTTCCGTGACAGTAAGAAGGAGGAGAGGGGATGGGGAGGTCGCCCTTTTCCCGCGGACCAAATGCGTACCTCCTCTTTCACACCATAATAAATCCTTTTGTAACTTCTCATAAATTGGGTGCATTTGTCGTGTTGCTCATGATGGCTCTCTCTCTCTCTCTCTCTCTCTCTCTCTCCATTCACATGGTCCACGAACGGGCATGGGCCCCCTTCTTACATGGCCATCCTACCCCTCCCAAAGACCCCCCACGCAGAGTGCTTGTCCGCCCACATCATGAAGCAGACACGCGCGCGCGTCTACTTCAAATATTTTCAGCTTTTTTTTTTTTTTTATTTCCCCCCCCCCCCCCGCCCCCCACCCCGCCCCCGCCCCCGCCCCCGCCCCCGCCCCCGCCCCCGCCCCCGCCCCCTTCTTCTCTCCCCCTCAGTGGTTGGATGATGGAGACAGAGGAAAATAGAACAACAATCTTCTGAGTTTCACGGAAAAATGACTAGAGGCTTAAGCGAATGGTTAAGATTGAAAATTCACTTGTTAAAGATGAAGGCAAACTGTAATAGGGTTTCTGAGTTGACCCAAAATTGTCCTGTGAGTGGCAGTTTTAAAAATCATAGGTCTACCAGATCTGGTGGTGTTTTTACATACTTGAATACGAAAACTTCTGCATTTCATACCATTTGCCAAACAGTTTATGATTTCCGGTATCAGAAAAGGATTACATACTCCATGACATTTCATTCCGCAGTTTTCTAAGTCTGATAAAGAACTCTCCATTCTGTATAATTCCCAATTTCACTTCTCATTTTGCCAGAGGCATATTGGGGTGTGTGTGTATATATATATATATATATATATATATATATATATATATATATATATATATATATATATGCATCCAAATATAAATAAATTTCTACCTACATAAACCCCTTGAACATATGTATATACGTATATATATATATACATATATATATATATATATATATATATATATATATATATATATATATATATATATATATATATATATATATATATATATATGTGTGTGTGTGTGTGTGTGTGTGTGTGTGTGTGTGTGTGTGTGTGTGTGTTTTGAAGGGACATACGGCTGTATGAATTTATTTATATATGTTTGGATGTATATGTTTTATAGTAACTGCTATAAATTTGAGCTGTCAACATCTGGAATACCAAATCTTTTCTAGATGCAATGTCCAATGAAATAAATATTTGTAAATTCGAGAAGGAAATGTCCTGAAAAATTCATGATGACAACCCCCCAAACTTCGAACCAGTCAGGAGAAATGGCTGCTTCACCACTCCCCAACGATAGATACAGATGTTTCTTGACAATCAAATATTTTGACTCAATACCAGTATTGTGTGAGAATTGCGCTAAATTCTTCATCGTCTGAGAATTTGTCTCGACTCGTACGAAAGCCTATGTATGGCTATCGAATTCACATACATTTACTCACGATGTGTTGTACCTCCTACTCCTTTGGGATCCTTGTTTAGCAAATCTGGAAAATTGGAGGATTTTACTTACTCTTGAAAATGGTATACGATAGCATCGTCATATCTTTCACTTCGGCCTTAAATAGTTCCCTTGAAGATGTTATGTTCCGGAGTATGGTTGTGTCATATGATGTGATTTCTCTGCGAATTTTATTTTCCTGTTTTCCACTGATGTTTCTCCTTGCTGGACCGAAAATGACATCTGTGTGTGTGTGTGTGTGTGTTGGTTAAAGAAGTCTTGAATTACGCTTGTCCAAAACTGACATCTTTGTGTTTTTGTTTATAGTCATTATTATCGTTCGTTTATTATTGCCTGAAGAAGCAAGTCCAAGTGTCATCATCTTGCAAAAGAATTTCAGCAGTATAGAAAAGGCGAGAACGTATTGCATGAACAGTGCACAGTTTTCTTTATTGCTCAGGGCTCTTCACCCAGCAATGATTTGTCCAAGCACTCATACATTCTCTTTTGTCGGCTGCACCTCGTTTTGCATTCATATTCGGACAATCTCCACCAAAAACAAATAAATCCAGTCGCTTCACGCGGGTTGTCAGCGGCGCCGATGAAAACGGAAATTAATTCTCCGGCGTTAATTCTCATTCGTGGAATAACGATATACAGTAACCGTTTAGTTGTTTGCAAATGCCAAAAGTGCGGTCGTGTTAAATGGCTCCGTGTATCATTCGCCGGTGGGGGAAAATAATGGCCCGCCATAAAGAGCAAATGACTTTAATTAGTCGATAATTCTGTTTGGTTCCTGGTCGTCCAATTTTCTGCTTGGTGGCAAAGGAATTGCTGCTTTTCTTGTTAATTTTATATATTTATATATGTATATTTGTAATTTCATTGGCTCTAGTGGATAGTAATGTGTTGGTGTGACGAACGGATAACTTTAACTGAACGATAATGTAGTGGTGTTACTGTTATTCGAATTGCTTGCATTATATATATATATATATATATTATATATATATATATGATATATATATATATATATATATATTTATATATATATATATATATATATATATATATATATATATATATATATATATATATATATATATATATATATATAGTATATATGCTCATCATTATTACTAAGTCTCTCCGTTGGCAATAAGCTTTCATGGTCTTACTAGTAAAGAATTGTGAAAATCAAAACTGTATCGCATGTTTTTTTAACGATGACCGCGGAAGCTAAGAGAATATATAACCCAGTGAAAGGTTCCGTAAACTTTAGTGGGCTGAAGGTGTCGTAACAGCCGGGTTTTACAGCCTTTCAGGTCACTTTGGCCCGGGGGGGGGGGGGGGAGGAGGGGTTGGAGGGGATGGGAGGGGAGGGGGGCCGTGCTTCATATCGACCATACACTCAAATCTCACTGATCTGTGCCACTGTCCGGCTGCCACAATTTGACGCCAAACTGGATGATATCTGCGATACTGAGTAATTGTTGATTGACGCGTGTTTGACGCTTCTCTAAAGTGTTAATATTTAATATTTTTTCAAGTCCAGTCCTCTCTTGTTGAGATATAGGTTCAGTCAGACAAAGGAGACACTTGGAACAAACTAAGTTGCAAAATGGACAGAAAAGCCAACAGTGTGAAATTCGATTTTTTTTTCTCTTAGTTCCTTCCTGTTCAATATGATTACAAGTATTATTGAACCTGGCAACAGATCCTAATAGGTCACTGAACATGAATCTGGTGTGAGGATTGTAGACTGACTTGATTCAAACTGAGCCCCTTCGTTTTTGCTTGGATTGGTTATTTGAAGATATTCTAGTACTTCGCGTAGAGGGTGCAGCTTTCATTCTTTTAAAAGCCCAAGTTGAAATTGATTTGGAAAGAATATCTCTCTCCTCTCTCTCTCTCTCTCTCTCTCTCTCTCTCTCTCTTCTTCTTCTTCTTCTTCTTCTTCTTCTTCTTCTTCTTCTTCAGTATGGTGTCGTTGGAACAGTTCAAATAACAGAAAATCTCTCCTTAACCTTCGGGGTGCCTTAGTAAGCAGCTGACGAGTAGAGATAAAGGCTACAAGGCAACTTGCAACTGCGGTACATCAATGCCTTGTCTTTTCTTTAATTGATTCCTCCACTAATTGTGTATGCATGTATTTATTATTCATTTGTTCATTTGTTATTATTTCATATTTCCATGTAACATTGATAGTAGTAGTAGCTGTGAAGGCAACAATATAGTCATTAGTACCGCTACACTCATTCTTACATAGATAGAAAATTTACCTTAAAGCTTATACTTTTATAGTTTCTCTCACAAATTAGAATTCAAGCGAAGACAAAGACACAAATTTGTACATTTATGTGCAAATATCTTTCGAGCCCTCCGGCGTTCGTAACTCGTGGTTATAATTCTCATATCTTGTCTGGTTTTTTGTGGCCATGATAACCTCTATTCAGCAGAGTGAATGGGACTCTGATTGAGTTTCTTTGTTCTTGTAATAACTCTCTGCTGCAAAGGAATGTTTCGCGGTCTGGATATCTATATAAATGCATATATATATATGTATATATAATATATATATATATATATATATATATATCATATATATATATATATATATATATATATATATATATATATCTATATATATATATATATATATATATATATATATATATATATATATATACTACTAACCCAGTACTGCCCGTGAAATCTCTGATTATATCCTATGATTCCAACCGATAACTTTCTCTTTCTCTCTCATTCCTGTTAAGATTGTTGACTCTCCCCCTCCAATCCTATTGGGGGCTGAACTTGGAATTAAATGGGTTCCGGAGTGTCACTATTCATCTCAGCAACCTAAAAGCTATGGGTTAGACACCAATATCTGTTGTTTTCAGTAATTTTGACATGGTACCTCCTTCCCACCCCTTTTCACCCCACCTTCCTCTGAATTTAGACATTATGGGCATCGGGAGTGGCACTATTCATCTCAGCAACCTCGAAAACTGTGGATTAGACACTAATATCTGTCGTTTTCAGTTATTTTTAAATGTCACCAGTTCCCACCCCTTCTTATACCCCCTATATATCAGGGCTGAACTTGGACTTAAATGGCATCAGGAGTGTCACTAATGATCTCGGCGAACTCAAATTCTATGGATTAGACACTAATATCTGTTGTTTTTTTTTACATGTCACCCCATTTCCACCCCTTTCCACACACCCCCCCCCCCCCTACCTATCAGGGCTGAACTTGGACTTTAAAAAGCATTCAGGAGGATCTCCCTATCAGGGCTGAACTTGGGCATCAAGAGTGTCACTCAGCGACCTTGAAAACTATGTATTAGACACTAATATTAGTAATTTTCAGTTATTTTTACATGTCACCACCTTCCCACCCCTTTTCAACCCCCCCTCCCTATTGGGGCTTAACTGGACTTGTAGTGCATCGGGAGTGTCATTATTAATCTCAGCGACCTCGAAAACTATGGATTAGACACTAATATCTGTCATTTTCAGTTATTTTTATTTTCACATCTTTCCCACCCCTTCTTTCCCTGAGGCTAGCTTATATGTATACCAAATTTGGTTGAAATTGTTCAATGTGTGTTAAATAAGTGTATGTGGCACAAACGCATATGCATACATACATCGATTTATATATATACATATATATATATATATATATATATATATATATATATATATATATATCTGTGTGTGTGTGCGTGTGTATTTAGTACAAACCATTTCTCTATAAAGAAAGGAGAATGGATACCAGTCCTGTTGTCAGTATGAGAACAGGATGAGGTTGCTAGCCACATTCCCTTCCCTAACTATCGGCCACCTAATTTAGAGCATAAATCAACAGAGCGTTCCTAAATTGTTCCGTATGTCCTGGAGTAGAACCTTGGCCTTATCGATTTCGAGGCAAACGTCTCAACCATACTTGCATGCTTGCTTTATTGTATATGTAATTACTGCTACCCTTGTACTTATAAAATAATAGATTTATGTAAAATTTACATGGATACACGGGAATAGTCTCTCTCTTTCTCTCTCACTCGACAAACACAGGCACGTATGCTTGACTTCCTGTGAGTGTTTAGTTAACCTGGGTACCTTAATCTCTCCAAGTGATCCCCTTGCCTATAAATATCAACGTCTGCCAACAACCAGTTTATTCCTCCAAGTGCTATAAGAGGATTTCCTGGTGATTATGTTTATTCTTACAGAATTTTAGATTGTGGAAGATTATGTCAAGGAATAATTTTTGACAAACCAAACTACATCCAGTAGTCCTTGTTTACTTATTTTTTTCGTAATTTTGTATATTTGTATGTTAATCTCTGGAGATCGCTGGTATTTGAGGGATCTGGTATATTGTAAAGAAAGGATGATGAGGGTCAGTGATAAGAGGCGCTTTAAGCAACATTATGGTGTGCTCACCATGAACAGTAATACTCGATACGACATGTTATTTGATATACACTTTATATATTCTGTCATTAATACAAATCATCTGTTTCAGTGAAAGTTGGGACCGTAATAGTATTGATATGAACGGCAGTAAATAGCTTTCCCATTGATTATTTAACTATTGCTGTTAAATGTAGATGTCAGTCGTCAACAATGCAGTTGAACTGTCTTTTCTTTGAACGACAAGTTTTCATATCTTCTTCCTGGATATGTTTGTCGTCCTGATCTTTGAGATTGAACCGTTACCTCTTATTCCTCTCTCCCTTCCTTCCTTCTTTTCCCTTTTCCTTTTTCTTTTATATAATTATTTGGACCTGGGTTACAAGAATGGATCAGTCTCCGTTCTCTTTGGTCTTCGTCCGTTGAGAATAAAGTGGTTGTTCTCCATAAAAATCGTAGTTAATTATTTTTAGTTCTCTGAATACAGTGGTTGTTTGGTAATTACTGTAGACGTTGTTTTTTTCCATCTGATAACTAACCGGTATACGTTTTTCCCCATCGTTTTTTCTTCCCATTCTTCCCCAAAAGGGATAATTTTTCCCAATCTTAACAAATCTCTTCAACGCCCTTACGGATTCGTCAAGATATCAGGACTCTCATCTGGAATACCAATGAGATTTTACGGATTGAGATGGATGGGAGAAGTCAGAGAGAGAGAGAGAGAGAGAGAGAGAGAGAGAGAGAGAGAGAGAGAGAGAGAAACCAACTGGTTGAATGCCTGTGGTACATATTGCATGAAAAATGGAGGTATTACTTTGATCTTAAGCCTATTCACTTCTCTTTTTGTTGTTTAGATGCCAGGCCTGGGGTTTCCAGCTTACATCTGAATTTGCATATGATTGATTTTTTCTGTACCTAAATATATGCAACGAGAGGAAGGAAGACACATTAGGTTAGGCCAGGAATAAAGTTAAGGTTTCAATCTTGAGTAGGGTAGATTGTATTGGAATTAGAGGCTTTGGTTTTGAATCCAGATTTACAAATTGTTTCATCGATAGAAAAAAAAGGAACGAAGAGGAGCGTGAATATACCGAAAAAGACTGGGAGCTCTGTCAAGTCCTCATTTGATATGTTTTGTTTTAGTTTACAAAATGTCAATGAGACATCGTAAAAGGAAGAAAAGTTTTTGACTTAATTTTGTTTTTATATGCAGTTTTTTGGAAAACTTTATTATATTGTTTAAAGTGCTTGTATTAAACTTCAGGACTCTCTCAGTCTGCAAGGTTAAGAAATACTGCGTTTGATCAGTTCCTTGATGAGGCTAGCATTGAATGCGTGAACGCTTTTACCACACAGGCATCCATAACCCTCTTATATGTTATGGACATGGGGCTAGCAGCCCCATTTCCAGAACAGTGTTTAGTAACTTCCAACGAAACTTAGGTATCTGGTGTACTCAGGAATGGGTCACGGTAAGATGCGAGAAACCATCAAGAGTTATAGTAGATTCACATCAATATGCATTTGATGTCTAGGCCAGTCCCTTATGACGCTCCTGATTGGCTGTTGATAAGCCAATCGCAGGGCTGGAAACTCTGTTTCTCTCGAGAGTTCACATGGGTAGGGTCTATGTTGCACCTCTCCTGAGGGATACTTTTGAAAGACATATCCCTGAGGAGAGGTGGAACATAGATCCTACCCAAGTGAACTCTCGAGAGAGAGACTGAGGGTTTCCAGCCCTGTGATTGACTTATCAACAGCCAATCAGGAGCGTCGTAAGGAACTGGCCTAGACATCAAATGCACGGTTGATGTAAATCTACTATAGTCGGTTTGGATTTTAAAACTTACAATCTATGTTAGGCGTCTTATGGTTACACTGTTTCAGAGCCATATTTCCGGAGATGTTCCCCAAAGCTGTGTCGTTCCATTCATTTTTCCTCCTTCCATCCACGGAAAAGTTAGTATGGTTGTAACAGTGCCTGTCAGTATCTCTATGACGCTTAATGCTTAAGAGGTTGGATAGTTCCTTAAATGTTAACTTTCAGAATGCGGAATTGCCCACCCTCCTGTGTGTTTCGTGGATCTTATAACCCGTCATCTTTAAAGAGGCGGCTTCGTATTTACTAGTAAAGAATTTCATTAAGTTTTCTTGTGAGAAGATGAAGAGTTTTTATTTTTTGTATAAATACAGACGACAGTTGCACTGGCAACCAAATGCTCTTATTCATCCCAGGCCTGAAGAACAATTAAAAGAATAGAAGATGACTGAGGCTTTACCCCAAAGAAAACGAGTGACACTTCCCTATAAAGAGGGAAAGTTATAAGTATCTGGGAAAATCAGAAGCTGGAGGAGAATTCCAAAGCAACAATTAAAAGAGATTGAGGTTTCACCCCAAAGAAAACCATTGACACTGCCTTTTCAATAGGGAAATTTATAAGAATCTGGGAAAATCAAAAGCTGGAGGAGAATTCCAAAGCAACAATTAAAAGAAATGGAGGTTTTACCCCCCAAAAAACGAATGACACTTCCCTTTACAGAGGGAAAGTTATAAGAATCTGGGAAAATCAGAAGTTGGAGGAGAATTCCAACGCAACAATTGAAAGAGATTGAAGTTTTACCCCCAAAGAAAAGGAATGACACTTCCCTTTCAAGAGGGAAAATTATAAGCATCAGGGAAACTCAGAAGCTGGAGGAGAATTCCAAAACAAGGTCTCGAATGGCAAACACTGAAAGTTCAGGCCACAATCTCGAGTCCCAATCTCGTTCCTAGAACACAATTCCGGAGAACAGGAAGCCGCCAGCGTCACCGGGGAAACCAGTTGGCGGCGTAGACAATAGTTTTCGCGTCCGTGCGCCTGCCGCCTTGTCGATAATTAAGTTGGATATCTCTGCTTGCAATCTATTGGGAAGGAAGATAGGTAGGGAGGGAGGGAGGAAGGGAGGGTTACCACCTACCCCTTCCCCAAGGAGCACATACCATACCACTGGTACTATTTTAGTGGGCTATCTGTGCTTGTCATCTATGTGTAAGAGGCGGGGGGTCCTGGGGGGGAGGGCTCCATACCCCAACCAACGCATGTCAGAGGTGGTATTTAATTGGGTTACCTTTGCTGCTATCTGTTGAAAAGGTGGGTAAGTAAGTGGACCTCTTTTCGAAGAGGTCCCCTTTCTTACCACTGCTTGTCATCTATGGACAAGGTCGGTGAAAAGGGAAGGTTTCCCACACCCAAACCAAACAAACAACACCTGTCGGAAGCGTTTCACCTGAGTGTGTATTTCGTTCCCAACGAGAATTCCTTTACTAGGTAAGAAATTTCAGAGGTACAGGACGCAGGCAATTATTGCGCACTCATCACGTCTGTGCTTTCAAGTGCATATCATAGGCCTGCAACCGTTGCATGGATGCATTGTCGTTCCTATGTTTCATATGGATTTTTTTATCAGTTTCGATCTGATCGGGACACATTTCTTCTTCTATCGAGAAACGGCATTCGTCGGTAGTGAAAGCTTTATCCGAAAAGTTATATCGTTTGGTACTACTTTACGAAATGACAATGCTGTAACTATTTCAGTTGAAAGGAATTGAACAGATAAGAATTAGCATGCTGTTTAAATGAGCAAACTTTACTCAGTGTTCCCAGATCTATCTATTATACGGCACTGGAAATTTGGCAATATATCATATATATATATATATATATATATATTATATATATATATATATATATAGATATATATATATATATATATATATATATATAAATATATATATATATATATAATATATACTTGCAATTCCACAATGTCCCGTGGGTGAAGTATATAAGAGATCCTCACGTGAAAATGAAAGGAGGTACCAAGACTTTCAACTTTTATTCCAAAGTCATCTTCAGGGTACTGAACAATTTTAAGAGAACAACTTATACAAGAAAGCAACATGAGGCCACCAAAATTATAAAACAAGTCAACAACTACTTAAGTATGCAGATAAACATTGTTCAAAAACAAAAGACATACTTTACGGAAATATGTAGTTACTAAAATCACAGTACAAAACTATCTGTTTGTAAAATATCTAACAACTTGTTTAACTTTTAAATCATCAAGAATAAACTTTTTAACAATTCGTCCATCTTAAAAAGACCATCGCTCATATTCATGTTATTAAAAGAACTAATGAGGCAACCTTCAACTAACAATCTGTCATGCATTGATGAACTAAAAAACGACTGTAGCTGAAATTCCAGTCTATGCGGGTGTTCAAAATCCCTCACGTGACAAAAAATGGCACTTGAACCGTTCGCAACCCGTACATTATATTTATGCTGTGTAACTCTCTTACTTAGTTCCTTACCAGATTGTCCAATATAAGGCAAATTACAACAGAGCAGTTAATTTTGTACACGCCTCCTGTTGTCATCACTGATTTATTACAAAAACAACTGCATTTTTGACAGATGAATTATTGCTAAAAATAACATTTATATTCAGACATTTCAGGCTACGTACAATTGATAAAAATTCACAGTGGTAATGGCAAAACTAAAATATTTTCAATTTCAACTTACTTGATCTTTCGTGACAATAAAATGATTTTTTGGCACTTTGGAGGCAACTATCAATAAAATACCTTGGGTAACATAATTCTTTCGCATTTCATATGTTCTTAATTTCCTCGTCTAAGATTCAGGATCACAAATTCTATGTGCCCGTAAAAAACATCCCTGAGAAGACTGTTCGTTTTATCTTGGGGTGATGGCTGGAAAAAATGATGAATGAAAGCATTCACTGCTGTTGGTTTACGGTAAACTTTGAATTAAAACCGTTGTCGGTTCTCATATCGACTGTGTCAAGAAATGGTAGGGTTTTATCCTGTTCTATTTCCAATTTGAATTTTATGATGGAACCAGGCCATTCAAAAGTTCTAAAAACTCCAAGGGGTCACGATCCGTGGCCACAGGCATATTATGTCGTCAACGTATCTGTACATGTCAAAGTAAACGTAATGATATTTGGTAGGTATGCTGATTTCGTAAAACTCAATATAGATATTTGAGAGAGTTGCAGATAAACAGCTTCCCATTGCCCAAACGCAAAAATCTGTCTATAAAAAACAACCATTAAACGTAAACGTATTAATCAACTATGCACAACTTTATCAACTTATAAAAACATGGTGGGAAACAGGAATAATTTATATAATTCCATTTTTTTCTTGTAGAAATTCGTAGCAGATCATCAATGGACACACTCGTAAAACAAAAATGAATTGACATCAAAACTAATCAACCTGCAATTTGCATCTCTGACTTTCAACTCGTGATAAGGTCTTCTGTATTCTTAA
>NC_087219.1:48867698-48880198 GCF_015104395.2 Macrobrachium nipponense | reverse complement strand
ATATTTATTGCATAGGTGACATGCGGTACACTGGGATTTTATGAAAACGCTCACTTAAGGAGCCTTGCCCCGACCAGTTGGGGGGATCGAACTCTGCCGATTCGGTTCTGAGTTGACCAAGCTACCACTTGCGCTCCGGGAACAGAAGGAGAGACAGAGGAACCGACAGAGAAAACAACAACCAACATAAAAAAAAAAAAATGCGCCGAAGTATCTAAGACGCAGTCGAGTTTTCTGTACAGTGTATAGTGTTGTATGAGCCGCTGCCCATGAAACTTTCAGCCAAGGCTCGGTGGTGACCAAGGCTAACTTTAACCTTTAGTAGAATAAAAACTACTAAGGCGAGAGGGCTGGAATTTGGTATGCTTGATGCTTAGAGGTTGGATGATCAACACACCAATTTGCAGCCCTCTAGCCTCAGTAATTTTCAAGAACTGAGGGCGGAGTGAAAAAGTGCGGACGGACAGACAAAGCCGTCACAATAGTTTCTTTACAGCAAAACTAAAAATAGGTTATGATTCGATAAGAACGCTGTATCACCAACAAGTAATAAATACTAGTCACTCTCAAACCCAGTGAAAGATGACCAGGTATACCCGGGATTTGGAGGAACAAATGGGTTTGTGCGAGGGACAGCAAATCGTCGATTTTGAATGTCTTCGAGGATTATAATTAATCATAGGGGGAGGAAGGAAACGCTCAAGCTTAGCCCAGCTGCGTCGTCTTGAAATAAAGAAGGGGACAGGGATTCGTGTAGCCAGGATTCGCCTCTGAAGGTCTGAGTTGGGCGAAGGGATCTATCTGTTCTCATTTTAATTTTGCTTATTTCTTTACAGCTGATTTAATACTTTTTGCTATGTTGATTATATATTAAGAAGGATCCGTCAAGTCTTTTATCTAGGATTTTAATTATTTTATACTTAATGTTTATTTTTTTTTGGGGGGGTGGGGTGCCAAGTATCCTTCCCGCATCCACCCGAAGTATAAGCAACGCCCGTGGACATGAAGCCGTTTTGTGATGCCAGAAAGTTAAAATGAAACTTTTTTGGGGGGACAGCGGTGCCCTACATTTTCTCTAGGGTCACTCTTCCCCTCTTTCATTCCCTGAAAAATATTCTCGTGGCGTAAAACCAAGTTTACCAGTAAAAAGGTTACGACACCCTGGACGACTCCCTGGACCAACACTGATCATAGGGGCTACAATATTTATGCGGTCCAACACGACTCTCCTCTTCTCTTCACGAACAACAGTCCCATCTGGCTCTCAGTCTTCAGAGGGACCTCATTCTAAAGAAACTGTCATCGCAGCCTTTGATTTGCCATAATATAGATCACATTTATTCACGGAGTCTAAGCAGAAGAGCAGCTGAGGTCTTCCAGCTTGGCTTTTCACTCTGCGTTCCTTCCCACAAGTATTTTCTTTGAAAGTCGATTTGCGCTCCACCGTTGGTCGTCCTATCAATAAAGAGGAGCAGAGAGATTCGACATATATTTCTGAGTGTTTATATAAGTATATGTATATATGTGTATATACACATACACACACATTATATATATAATAGATATATATATATATACATATATATATATATATATATATATATATATATATATATATATATATATATATATATATATAAATCAGTACACTCATCCTCAATAGAGGGAGACGAGCAATGTTGTTTTAGAAAGGGGCGAGGGGGGAGTAGCTAAGTTCATATATCCGTGTTAAGACTGTGTCGTAGTGTATGGAATTTTAAAACCCCATTTTATGAATTTTGTTGCTTACGAGAAGGCACTGACAACGTCCACAGATCAATTACAACTATGAAGGATCTTACGCCATTATAGTGTTACCGTCAGATATGCTAAACTAACTGAAACAATCTATTAATGAAGCAGAGGTAAAGTTAGTGCTGACCGAGTCGCGTCAGGTGATTATGTAATTGATGAGACTGGGTAGTGTTACTAAGGCTGTTTGCCTTTCTCGTGGATTCTTAATGAAAAGAAGTGGTTGGAAATGAATGTGAAGGACTATTGACAAAGCTTACTTAATAGATTGTTTCAGTTAGTTGAGCATATCTGACGGGAATACCATAATGGCATAAGGCCCTTAATAATAGTATTGATCTGTGGACGTTGCCAGTGCCTTCTCGTAAGCAACAAAATTCATAAAATAGGATTTTAAAATTCCATGCACTACGACACAATGTCTTAGCACTGATATATGAACTTCGCTACTCCCTCCCCATCCCCCCGCCATTTCTAAAACAACATTGCTCGTCTCGGTCTACTGAGGATGAATGTACTGATATATATATATATATATATATATATATAGATATATATATATATATATATATATATATATATATATATATATATATATATATATATATATATATAATGTATGCATCATATACCTAAAGGTATGGTGCATATGAAGTCTTAAAAAAATGGATCAATGAAGACAAAATCTGGCCAAAGGAATGAAATAATTCTAAATGGAAAAAGGATTATCGAGATTGAGTCTCAAATATTTAGGAACAATGATGTACAATTCACGTCCTCGTGACTTGGAAGTTATCGAAAGAATAAAAATGGCAAATTTAAAAAGATTTGGAAACCAGATAGACCGAAATTGTATAAGAAAGTACTTTTATGTTAGGCTGTACGATTTATATTGCCATACGCACGTGAATCATGGTGCGACGGTGAAAGTATATACTACAACATTGTCTTAAGATAATGAAACTATATACAACAAAGCTTTAAGAAGAAGAAATTAGGTCGGTCTGCTTCGTCCCATTCTTCTCCTTTTATTAGATGGACTGGGTGTTAATGAGCTGTTTACTTGACAACACCATTCTCTTAATTAGCTACTCTCGGACACCTGCGAACTATGGAAACACAACCTCTCTCTCTCTCTCTCTCTCTCTCTCTCTCTCTCTCTCTCTCTCTCTCTCACACACACACACACACACACACACACACACAGCCCTATTATAGAAACCATTCAGCCCACCGGAATGAGGGGTTCTTCTGAAGGATATCAATTGGAATCCGCGATTAGCCTCGTTTGTGCTGAAGTAAACTGTATTGTAATTAGTACTGGTGCAGAAAACAATCCCTGTTAGCTGGACAATGAGAACAGCACAGATTCTCGAAAGCTCTCTTTGTAGGTTAACATATCGGATACATTTGTACAGTTACATAACTGTGGATTTGTTTTTCCCCATATAGGATGCATGTTACTAAAAGTGATATATGATGTCTTTCCCCTGAATATGGTGGTTGAAGGCCGTGTGAATTAAGTTTTACGGTTCTCACAGTGTCATTTGGGATGGGTAGATATCCCACCCCCATCCCCTCTTTAAATTAGCTGTAACACAACACAGTTAACTAACGACCACTTGTGTAATGTTCCGCTTAATTCACGAGGGTGATGCATAGCGTGCAAATAGAGCATACATAACAGTAAATGTGCTTATATTCACACATGTTTAAAACTAAATTGCACATAAAATGTATACATAAATGTGGGCTTATTTGTATATACATGCAGTACATGTAAACATGCAACTATATTTTTACACATTCATTTGTAAATATAATAATGCAGCAAGATGAATATACATAGAAATTTGAATATGAAACATCCGTACGCAAGTTAGATAAGAAACGCTTATATTTGGAAGCGAAAATAATTAAATATTCGTAACTGAAAACGATATTAGAGCAAATGGACCATCATCTAATTTAAAATCATCCACATGAAATGTTTAATGTGTTCTTTGTTAATCGTTCTCACTTCCAATTACCCCGAGGTGTTTGCTTGACCCAATTACATTAGCTGGACGGTGTGTTATTTAATGACAGAGGAGTGGAATGTGTGAGAAAGGCTTGTACATGTCTATGTTTATATGCGGTCCTAATTTGCATGTTGGCATTTGATGAAATTAACAGCTGCATGAATATGTTTATTGTATTTTGTGTGTTTCTGCTCTTGCCCTATTTTGTATACATCTTTTCCCCAAGAAAATGAATCGCCAGGTTTATGAAAATTTCCGTACAGGTGCATAATCATATTTTGTAATTTTTGCATATTTCCCATTTCTGTGGACGAATCCTTTGGAAGATTCTTAAGTGAATTGCGCTAAAGGTGGCTAGTTCCATGTATCTGGCAGTTGCCAACTGAGGTTAATTTTATTTCAGTTGCATATTTGTTTTAAACAAGGCGTAGTGCTGTCAGTGCACTTCTTGCGACGTTTTGCAGGCATTACTTAACTTTGCAGCGTCCCTTCGGCTCCTAGTTGCAACCACTTTCATTCCTTTTACTATACCTCAGTTGATGTTCTCTTTCTTCCATCTTACTTTACACCCTCTCCTAACAATTGTTTCTTAGTGCAACTGTGAAGGTTTCCTACTGTTAAACCTTCCTGACCTTTTGACTCATAGTTTCCTTTTCAACACTGAATGACATCATAGGTCTCAGCGCTTGGTCTTTGGCCCAAATTCTGCAGGGTGATGAAAAAGCCACTGTGTCCCTTATGTTTTAAGGACTTGAGTGGCAACATACCCCTTAATGAAGATCTGAAGTAAAATAAAATGTAATTTATTAATATTTATAATGTTTTTTTATTAAGGATCAAACAGCAAAATAATAAAACAGATCTTAATTAAGGATTATGCTGTCACTCAAGTGACGTATCATAAAACAGTACAATCAATTCCTCAACCCTATCCATCATCCCACTAACACTTCGTGGACCGATGGGGTCCCTGAGACGCCCAGTTAGTCTTTGGATTGACATATCTCTTTCGCTATCTACTAAAAAATACCCATATGCGATTATGAATAGTGGTTTATGACTATTCACAAGTGTTAATAGCTTAGGATAATCAATTTTAAGGGAATGACAGCTAAATTTTGGCACAATTCTAAAAATAATGTGTTTTCTAGACTTAGAGCACTCTGCCTAATCTAAATATCAAATAATTTTTCCATAATATTATTTCTAAAGTAATTTATTGGTGCTTTTCCTGGGTGCAAGTGGTTGTTAAATGCCCTAATTTGGTCAAAAAGAACCAAAAACAATAACCTGTATGTCTTTTTTGCCATTAATTGCTAATATTTACTTGTTTAATTGAGGTGAATTGTAATTTTGCTAAATAAAGGCATTTTTTCAGTTTTTTTCTACAATAAATACAAAAAGGATATTGGGTGTCATCATAAAAGGCCTGAAGAATACACATGTAAAGTTTAGCAATTCTGAGTTCATACATAATGTATTTATCTGACTCAAAAGAATGGGGTCCGTGTGGACGCCATTAGTCTTCTAGGTAATTTTGAACCCCCCAATCCACGAAGGGGTATTCTCACCTCGGTGGTCGCGGGTTCGATTCTCGGCCATTCCATTGAGGAGTGAGAGATGCGTATTTCTGGTGATAGAAGTTCACTCTCGACGTGGTTCGGAAGTGACGTAAAGCCGTTGGTCCCGTTGCTGAATAACCACTGGTTCCATGCAACGTAAAAACACCATACAAACAAAACAAACAAAACGAAGGGCTAGGTATGATTTCTGGCTCCATTCTGAGGAAGGCCACAGTTTTCAATTGTGGAAATAGCCCCGACCTACAGAGGTGTCTGCCTACAGAACAACAGGCAATCGTACCCGGACCTCACAGTACAAACCAGCTGGGCCAGCTGGAGCTGGTTCTCATCGCTGGGATGAAAACTATGAGACGGGAGGCTGGAGATGAGTGGAGATTATTTTGTGGCGGTGGAAGCCCCGGAAAGATTTGGGTGGGGGAATTGCACAGGGGCCATTCGGGTCGTTTGGCTAGAGAGGCGATGATGACCGCGACGTTGACCGTTGATAGAATAACATGATGTGTAGTTTATTTTCCTTCTTTTGTTTATCTGTATCCTTTTGTTTTTTGTATTTTGTAGATCTTCCCTTGACAGGTTCGTCCAATGTGCGAAGTGGATACACACTTGTTTATTGATATTGCCTCATGTTTTGTGTATTTTCATTTGTTAGAATGAAAGCGTTTGCGGATTTTTCGTATTTGATAAAATTATCAAGTGTGTGAAATCCTTTAGTATATTTGTAGTATAACTGAGTATTCATATTCAAAAATATAGTTCAGTGTAGTTATGTATTTATGTTTTTTGGCTATATTTTGGGCGATAGAATTTCATAGTACGTGAAATGTTTTGCATAGTTGAATATCTATATTTTTAATAATATTCCCCCCATGATAGTCATCGAGTGTGAAATTTGTCATACCTCTATATCTGTATTTCTTAAATATTTTTCGTTTCCCATTCATACTTTCCATTGTGCAAAAACGCTTTATATATCTTAATATATACCATGTATGTGTGTAGCTATGTTTTGTATGCTTGATACAGCTACCATCATTACGAAATATTTGGTGAATATTGCAATGGCATTTGCATATTTCTTATAATAATACTCGGTGTGAATGTTATTTATTCTTGCTATGATTTATAGTAATGTCGCCATTTTTAGCAGCAGTTGAAGCGGTAGCCACGGCCTTTTAAGGGTACCTTCCGTAGGCCTAAAAACCCGACGAATATCAACAAATAGTCCCTCTTCCCAAATCGATGCGTCCTGTTGACACAGAACCCGGCATGAAAATACGGGATGTCCTACGCCCTGTTGACACAGGACTGTATCAGAGGTCGCCCTCCTCTTGTCCATTCCCTTTGTCTTTGTTAACAAACAGACAAACACGCCCGCTTGAAGTGATCGGCTGTGGATGTTCATTTTGTCTGCTCTGACAGGGAGCGAACGTCGCCTTTTGTTACGGATTTCCTGACTCTGCCTCCAGCTGAATTTGCAAGCACTAGTAAACCTTCAACTGGGTTTTTATCTCTCTCTCTCTCTCTCTCTCTCTCTCTCTCTCTCTCTCTCTCTCTCTGCTGTTATTTGGTTGTTAACCTGTGATATTTCATCTCAGCATTCAAATTGAACTCTCTCTCTCTTATACACACACACACACACATTAAAACTCACATATTTCCATTCTCTCTCTCTCTCTCTCTCTCTCTCTCTCTCTCTCTCTCTCTCTCTCACACACACACACACACTTAAAACTCACACATATTTGCATCCTCTCTCTCAACCAGCCTTCCACATCTTTCTATTAACGTTCTAATCCAAGGATTATGAACACATTCTGCGCGTTATGCTTGGATTTCGGTGGAAAAAAAAAAAAGCCATGGTATATGCAGCAGTATATATGTCAGTGCCGTTTGTGGATGTGGGTCTGTGTGATACTCCGGTAGGGGGGGCGGGGGTAGTGCCGTCAGTGCACCTCATGCGGTGCAATGTAGGCATTACTTAAGGTTCTTCGCAGCGTCCCTTCGGCTCCTAGCTGCAACTACTTTCATTCCTTTTACTGTACCTCCTATATATTATCTTTCTTCAACTATCCTCCTGTTACATCTTTCAGTCCTTTTCACTGTCAATTTCCGTTTCAGCGCTGAATGGCCTTAGTTGCCCCAGTGCTTGGCATTATGCCTAAAATCTATAAAATCAATCAGTCAAAATCTCTCTCACAAATTATCATCTTTCAGTTGTCAGTGCTGTTGAGAAATCTCTAGATTCTTGTCACACGTTTTTGTGGTTGGTCCTTTGATGCCAAAAGGTTCCAATTCTGACGGTAGGGTATTGAAAAACATTCCTGGGTATTATTATTGATTTTTTGAGTTGTACATTGCAAGGAGAAAAGCTGTTTTAATACTTACGATGTCTGGTTTGGTTCAGAAAGCAGAGATTTATCAAAAAGTCAGTGTTCAGTACAAATTATGGGAAATGGAGTTGAATAAAATAAAACACTCAAAGTACCGTTATTTGTAGATCAAGAGCACTTGATCCCGCGGTCAGGTTCTTAAATGACTATGTTTTCTTGGTCAGTGCAACTCATCCAAGATTCCAGGTGTCATTCATGACTGCAAATTCACTTTTGAAAAACACGTTATTGAGAGATGTTTTAATTTTGTTACTCTTCTGTGGTTTGTTTTGAATATTGTTCCCCCTTTTAGGTATTAAGTAGCTAACTCGCATCTTGAATTTTGGGTGAAATCTGAATTCTGTTAAATTTCTCGTTTCATGTTTTAGTCCGAAAATCCACGCGGTAGTTGAAAGAGCTTATTGTGCATAATTTATTCACTTATTCATAATTATGATAATCCTGTTTATCTATATTTATTCGTCTTGTGACCAAATTACGGAATGGTCTTCCAAATTATGTAGTTGGGTTGTTGGAACTCACTTGAGTTACATTTTATATTTTAATCGTTTTCATCTTAGATTTGTATCATTTTCTTTTCTTTTCCTGTGCACCCTATCCTTTATTCCTGTATTTCTTTTCACCTTATTGGAGTCATTGGGCTTGTAGGATTTTGCTCATTCAAATAGAGGTGTTGCTTGTATAGTGTAATAATAAAGACAATAGTGATAAGACGCTCTCTCTCTCTCTCTCTCTCTCTCTCTCTCTCTCTCTCTCTCTCACACACACACACACACCCCGCTTTCCCTTTTTTGTTCTCTCCGCCAGACGCCACTTTCTCACCTCGGCTAATACCATCGTAAAGAGACGCCCAAGAGAGAAGCCCCAGCGGATGTAACTTGTCTCGACGCGTAGCAATCACCATCATCAGCATCATTATCACTCTCATCATCATTATCTTCCGAGCCTGGATCGGGACACACTCACCCGCTCTATATTCAGGCTCTCTCCATTAACTTTTTTTCCCGAACCGACAGCCGCTCATAATTTCCGCTCTCCCCCGGGCTATATTTATTCTAATAATGAAATTAGTTTGAATCGCATTTCCTAGAAGGCTCATTCCTCCTCCTCCTCGTGCGGACGAGATGGTTCATCGGGGGGGGAGTTGGAAAGTGTGGGCTTGTGATGTCGAAGGTTCACTACGGTTAGTTGAGGACAGATGTTCGAAAGGACTCTTGACTGATGAGAGAAGGGACATTGCTAAGGGCATTTAATGGTATCTTTTACAGCATGTCACTCAAAGTGGCCGGTATCCGGTTCCCCGTCAGTGGAAACGGAGAGGTCATTTTCAAGATAAGTTATTGTTTTATGTTCTTTTCCACACTACCCTCTCGATGGACGGATAGATAAGAGTTTGGTGGTGAGAGCCAACTCACAGGCACTAAGGCTTAAAGGCAAATTCAGGGCAGTAATGTGGATCTTATTTTTGAAGTGGGAACAGATTATGCGAGATGAAATTCTGTTTATCAGAAGATGAAAAGACCAAGGGCAACTTGCCTGTCTTAATGATAAAAATAAGTTTTAGTAAAGACACCAATCCCCACAACATTAATATAACTTTACTCACCCATTTTTCCAAATTCACAAAAAAATAAACAAATAAAATAAAAATAATATAATCCTATTCCATTCCATTGCCTGGCCTGTCTTAATGATAGCAAATTCCACATTAGTATTATTAAAGACACCGATCCCCACAACATTAATATAAATTTATTCACCCTTTTATCCAAATTCACAAAGTAAATAAATAAATAAAATGAAAATAATATACAATAATATAAAATAAAATATATAATCCTATTCCAATAAAATAATATAAAATAAAATATAATAATCCTATTCCATTCCATTTCGATACGTGGGTAGGTCTACGTACCTTAACGCTCAAGAAATATTCATCACGCCAATGACACTGCTGTTAAGGCATAAAAGTGGCCTCCGCTTTTTATACATTGACGTTAAAGGGAAAACTCGTCGTTTGATGTTATATGCCTATAAAAAGATACCTTACGTTGGAAAATTAGCTTCTTTGAGAGAGAGAGAGAGAGAGAGAGAGAGAGAGAGAGAGAGAGAGAGGTGTATATCTTAGTTTAAACAGAGCACTGAGCTGATTAACAGCTCTCCTAGGGCTGGTCCGAAGGATTAGATATTTTTACGTGGCTAGGAACCAGTTGGTTACCTAGCAACGGGACCTACAGCTTATTGTGGGATCCGAACCACATTATATCGAGAAATGAATTTCTATCACCAGAAATAAATTCAGAGAGAGAGGGAGAGAGAAAGAGAGAGAAAGAGCATGGTTCTCCTTCAAGCCTAGAACTTTGCATTTAACACCTGTGATATTTAATGTAAGATATTTATTGAGAGATATTAGGCCACTAACAACAAATTCCGGGTTGCTTATTGTTTTTCCATATGTTTGCCCTTCGTGCTTTGTTCACTTGTCTGTCCGTCAGTGTGTTTGTCACGTTCTACTTATCTTAGTTCCTCATTGGACGAGTGATTTTCGCGCTCTTCTCCCAACCCATTGGTCCGAAGTTCGATTCCCGGCTCTGCCAACGCGGTATTAGAGGAATTTATTTCTGGTAATAGTAATTCATTTTTCGGTATAATGTGGTTCGGATCCCACAATAAACTGTAGGTCCCGTTGCTAGGTAACCAATTGGTTCCTAGCCACGTAAAAATATATAATCCTTCGGCCCAGCCCTAGGAGTGCTGTTAATCAGCTCAGTGGTCTGGTAAAACTAAAATATACTTAACTTATTCTACTGATTTTGGTACACAATTAGAAAGAAAGATTTCAGTCAAACTTGGTATTAAGATTTACCATCTTGCGTAGATGTGTGAAAGGGGAGATCGACTGTATCTCTGCACACTAGTGTGTCTTGTCACACTTGCCTTGTAGTCACAACTCATATTAACAGCATTGAAGGGATTTTATTCTTGGCATCATATGAAAGAGGATAATCGTGGACAGATGAGTATGACGGGAGATAGTCTTTCTATGTCTATTCTGTTTGTCAGTACGTCTGTCACACTTACACCGAAGTAGCAACTCTTCTTACAAGACTGAATAGAGTTCATTCAAACGTAATACAAAAGCAAGCTGTCAAATGTACCCTGTATACTTGATTGCGTAATTATGCACAAATAAATACATCGATGCATAGCTGTACATTGCCGGGCAAATCCACTCGCCACGCAGAAAGGTAGAAGAACAGCAAATGAATAAAAACATATAATAAATGGCAACATTTCTCTTTAACCTTGAGTTCAATAAGGCTCTCGTCGAAATTGCAATATTGCATGATAATGACACTGCAACAGTCCCCTTTCGTGACTCCTCCCCCCCCTCTTCCGAGGTCGTGTTTATCTCTTCTTTTCCTCTATTGTGCGAGAAAATTGATAAATCTAATTGATTGCATTGATTTGTTACTTGGGGCCTTATTTCTGATATTAGGTTTCAAGACGTAAATTGTGGATGGTGTTGTTTAGTCCCGTTTTATTCTCAGAGCATTATTCATGCGATGCAGTGTACATGTATTTTGGCATACATACATGCATGTATATGTATACTGTATGAATATATGTATATGTACATTCTCTCTCTCTCTCTCTCTCTCTCTCTCTCTCCTCTCTCTCTCTCTCTCTCTCTATATATTATATATATAATATATATATATATAATATATATATATGTATAATATATATGTATTCTTTAAACCTTTTGCTCTGTATTAAGTGTTTCTCTCTTGTCTCCCCCTCTAAGAATCAACGTTAGTCATGCTTTCTCTTTAGAGCTATTTTCTGCCTTCTATCTGTCAATGTATGTATGTGTGTAATATATAATATATTAGCTATATATAAGTATATTATATTAATAATATATTATATATATTTACTATATATATCTATGTATATATATATATTAGAAAATGGTAGACAGAAAATAGCTATTACAGAGAAAGCATGATTAACGTCGATTCTTAGAGGGGGAGACAAGAGAAAAGCACTTAATACAGAGCAAAAAGTTTAAAGAAAATATGATCGAAGTTTGAAAGCATGTGAAGCAGTACGAGGAAAGGACAGACGTGTGCGTGAGTTTTGCTGGAAAATGGAACGCTGTTGTTGTTGTTATTCTCTCACGCTCCAATTCTATTTTGCTGAATCTTTCTCAGAAAGATCGAATAGGAGTGAAGTTGTTGTTGATACTGTCACTAGTGCTACGAATAGTGGTAATTTATGATAGTTGTTACTATATAAGTAGATTCACATCAACCGTGCATATGATGTCTATGCCAGTCCCTTACGACGCTCCAGATTGGCTGTTGGTAAGCCAATCACGGGGCTGAAAACTTTCAGTCTCTCTCGAGAGTTCATATAGGTAGGATGTATATTTCACCTCTCCTGAGGATACTTTTGAAAGGCGTATCCCTCAGGAGAGGTGGAACATAGATCCTGCCTACGTGAACTCTTGACAGAGACTGAGAGTTTCCAGTTCCGTGATTAGCTTAACAGCCAATCAAGAGCGTCGTAAGGGACTGGCCTGGACATCAGATGCACCGTTGACGTGAATCTACAATAGTCGAAACGGCAGTAAGAACCCGACCGTGGGATCTGGACTCATTGGATCGGCGCCTAGTCTAAGGTTCCTTCGTTCATAAGGGCCAGAT
>NC_087219.1:48852698-48862698 GCF_015104395.2 Macrobrachium nipponense | reverse complement strand
GATAACAGTCCAGTGATATTGCCTCAAAGTGTCCATTGGACATCGACAGGCAGCAATGGACACTGTCGTGATTTGAGTGGCAATGTCGCTAGATGAGGGACAAGCGCGGCGTCCTCTTCGGTCACTGGTTATGTGCGTGGGACAAATGATCATGGCGCTCCATTGAGATTTTTTTTATTTCAATTGCAAAATTTCAGGAAGGTGGGGGAACTTATGCCTGGAGAAAACGCGAGAAAGGAAAAGGAAGAGAGAAGGATGGGAGCCTAATAACAAAGGAAGCGTTAGAAGAATGGTAGGTTACACAAATGAGGAATACAGAAATGGTAGGTTACACAAATGAGGAATACAGAAATGATAGGTTACACAAATGAGGAAAACGGAAATTGTAGGTTACACAAATGAGGAAAACAGAAATGGTAGGTTACACAAATGAGGAAAACGGAAATGGTAGGTTACACAAATGAGGAAAACAGAAATGGTAGGTTACACAAATGAGGAAAACGGAAATGGTAGGTTACACAAATGAGGAATACAGAAATGATAGGTTACACAAATGAGGAATACAGAAATGATAGGTTACACAAATGAGGAAAACGGAAATGGTAGGTTACACAAATGAGGAAAACAGAAATGGTAGGTTACACAAATGAGGAAAACCAGAAATGGTAGGTTTACCATGATGGAATACAGAAATGATAGTTACACCAAATGAGGAAAAACAGGAAAATGGTAGGTTCAGAAATGAGGAAACGGAAATGGTAGGTTACACAAATGAGGAAAACAGAAATGGTAGGTTACACAAATGAGGAAAACGGAACATGGTAGTTACACAAATATGACAAGAAAAGGTAGTTACACAAATGAAGGAAACAGAAATGGTAGTTACACAAATGAGGAAAACAGAAATGGTAGGTTACACAAATGAGGAAAACGGAAATGGAATTCCCAAGAAGAAGAAAAACTAAGCCTTTGAATCTCGGAATCAAAGGTTTGTTTTGTTAGTAACCCAAGAGTAAATGTGGGAAGAGGTGGTCTGACAGGTGGTGCGAGACCTCCTAAGAGGAGGAAGTTTTCTCCCCATGTACTAAACAGGAAAGTGACCCAAACAGTACCTATGGAGAGAGAGAGAGAGAGAGAGAGAGAGAGAGAGAGAGAGAGAGAGCTTCACCTTATGACAAAGTAGAAGAGGTGGGGAGTTGAAGTGAGAGTGGGAACATTGTTCAGACATAGCCTTAGACTGAATCCTTTTGACGAATGAGATGAAGGAGGAAAAGCCCCAAATGGTGGCTGGTATGTAAACTCCTGGTTTTTTGACTCCCGGCAAATTGAAATCCGGTTTCTTTAACACCCGGTAATTTTACACCCAATGTACGTAAATAGATTATTTAGGAAGCATATTATTTTGAAATAGCTAAGGGAAATTACCTTATTTAGGAAATAGAAATGACATGATTTGATTATTTAATAAGTCGAAGGCTTTGTTTATACATTATTTATTTTTTTCAAGAATGTAAGTAATATTTAGCAGTTCCTGTTGGTATAAAGTCATATTTTATAACCATGCCTCGTGCCATTTTTAGCACCCGTGGAGGAAAGAAACTCGTAACTGACTTAGATTACATTTACGAAAGGCAGAAAACAAACGCTGATTGGATAATATGTTATTGGAAGTGTGAGGTGAATACTTGCAAAGCACACCTGTTAACGTATGTAGGCGTGCTCTGCAACTCTTCACTTCACAGGTCCAATAAAATTTTGACCAATCAGCCTTTGTCTTCTGCCTTTTCGTAAGTGTAAATAGTATCATCCTCTTTCCTCTACGGGTACTACGAAGACATGGTAATAAAAAATTCCTTTGTACCGACCGCAGCTCGGATGAAACTGCTAAATGCTACTTATATACTTGCAAAAAATGTATATGTAAACTGTTTCTTCAACTTACGAAACAACCAAATTATGTTATTTCCATCTCATATTTCTTTTAGGCTCTAATATATAGAAGTGATTTCCGGCCTAATCGGTTTTTGTACGGTTTCTCTTTTGTTAGGAAACATCAGGCATCTTTCATTTTCTTGGATATATTCTGGTGCATTTTATTTTCAGTGGTATATGTTTATCTTTAATTTTGATGGGTAATTTGTGGCATAACTGGTTTTTAGGGTAATTTCCTGCATAATTAATTTTCAGTTGTAATTTCTGACTCTTCTTTTAATTGTAAATTCAAGCATCTGTGATACCTGAAGGTAATTATTGGAATTTTCACTTTTCGGGATAGTTTCTATATCTTTGATTTGTAGGAGTATTTTGTGGCTATCTATCATTTGTACGAGTAATTTCTGGCTATTTATCCTTTGTTCGAGTAATTTCTGGCTATCTCTCATTTATTCGAGTAATTTTTGGCTATCTATCATTTGCAGTAGTAATTTCGGACTATCATTTGTACGAGTAATTTCTGGCTATCTATCCTCTGTACGAGTATTTTCTGGCTATCTCTCATTTGTTGGAGTAATTTCTGGCTATCTATCAATTGTACGAGTAATTTCTGACTGTCTATCATATGTAGCAGTAATTTTTGGGTATCATTAGCAGGGGTAATTTCCGGCTATCTCTCAGTTGTAGGAGTAATTTATGGCTATCTGTCATTTGTAGGAGTAATTTCTGGCACCTTTAACTTGCAATGGCAATGTCTATAAGCTTTAATTTTCAATTTTAATGTTTGGCATTTGTACTTTTTAATTTGCAATTTCTGGCATTTTTTCTCTTGGAAAATGATTGCTGGCATCATTATTTCTGGCACAGTTTACATTTGCTATGATAATCATTAAGGCAATTTCTCTCATTTTTATTTTAAGAGAAATTTCTTGCATCTTGAAATTGGATGATTTTTTGGCATCCTTAATTTTCAGGAGGTAATTTCTTGCATCATTCATTTATTAGGGTAATTCTGGTGATGTAAAATTGTTCATGTTTTTAATTTGTAAGTTTAATTTTTGGGGCCATTGGGTATGAACGGTTATTTGTGACATTATTAATTATCAGACGTAATTTTTGGCACCTTTTTATTTCTGGGTAATTTCTTGCTCCTTTTTTGGAGCCTTTATCTCTCAATTTAGAACGGGGAAATGACGAAAAAAGATTATGAATGCAAAACAAACTATAAACAAACAAGGAGCAAGGGCAAACATGCAAAGCAACATACCAGCCCTTTTGCTAATGGCCCACGAAAGCTTGGCTCGTTCCGCAATGGGTACTACTGTCTTCGGGTTTCATTACAACGCATCATGAACCAGATACCGACTCTGGCCGGAATTCCAATGCAAATGACTGCTCGTGCTGGTTTCCTGGGGTTGGTTGGCGGATTTGGAATGGGGAGCCAGGCATTACGTTATTGGTGAGTCATGTTATCGCGTTCCCTCGTTGCAGGAGGAGAAAAGGGAGTCGTGAACAGTAGTGGTAATGGATACCATCATTGCATTATTTTCTATAAATAAGGGAAGTAAGGAGCTCGACTAAACAATCCTAGGAATTATATAAAAAGTGAGGACTTCGACGAGGCAATCCTAGGAATCATATAGAAAAGTGAGGACCTCGACGAGGCAATCCTAGGAATCATATAGAGAAGTGTGGACATCGACGAGGCAATCCTAGGAATCATATAGAAAAGTGAGGACCTCGACGAGGCAATCCTAGGAATTGCATAGAAAAGAAAAGTGAGGACCTCGACGAGGCAATCCTAGGAATCATATAGAAAAGTGAGGACCTCGACGAGGCAATCCTAGGAATCATATAGAAAAGTGTGAACCTCGACGGGGCAACCCTTGGAATTATATAGAAAAGTGAGGACCTCGACGAGGCAATCCTAGGAATTGCATAGAAAAGAAAAGTGAGGACCTCGACGAGGCAATCCCAGGAATTATATAGGAAAGAAAAGTGAGGACCTCGACGAGGCAATCCTAGTTACCCATATGTAGATATTCAAGCGAATATAGAATCCATGACATCTGATTCTTATAACCCTGCAGTCATTGGTTGTCTGTATAATTTTAAACAAATAAAAAATAAAAGCATTTGTAGCACTTCCGGTTTTCACAGACCTTTAGCATGACCTCTCTCTCTCTCTCTCTCTCTCTCTCTCTCTCTCTCTCTCTCTCTCTCTCTCTCTCTAGGTTTTCATGTGGAGGAAACATTACAATGTTTGTTAGTTAGCTATTGTGCATATATATATTTGATTATTAGATAGGTTGATTAATTTTAGTGACGCTGATAAGAATATTGTGTCTCAGTGGCTTCCATGTTTGATTGATAAATTCCTCTGATAGTGAAGCATTATATCTTTGTGGAAAAATTTTATTGGTGTAATTACCTTACATTGTAAGTATTGGTCGTTTATATTTTTAAGGGAAAAACTGGCAGTAGCATTTAGTTTCGACTTGATATATCTATAACGTTTGGTGATAGTTTTTATTGGCATTTTGAACTGAAAGTGAGTTTTTATTGGCATTTTGAACTGAAAGTGAGACCAAGCAGCAGTCTTTTTCGACTGCTCCTTTTCTTTGCAACTGAGCGTTAGTGACAAAACTTCCGAATCATGTGAATATGTGTTCCGGTGGAAGTTTCTATTGATTAAAGGGGAAAAATATGAATAATGTTGACAGCTTCCCTCAAAATTACTCTTTAAGAAAATTGGGCATTGGGGCCAATGTGTTTCTCCTTCGTGTGTAAAGGATATCAGTAGCGGATTAAATTTTTGTAGACTTTATACAATTTTAAAAATTTTCATGCGGAAATAAGTGGTCTGACAATTTCAGTTGCCTTTCCTTTGTATGAATCTGTTCGTATTGAATATTTACCGAATATAATCGTAGGCGACAATTCTTGGTGAAACTATCTATTGACTTTATACTGAACAAAATCATTGGTGCAGTTGACTAATTACTGAATAAAAGCATTGGTACGTGCAATTGACTTTATACTGAATGAAAGCATTGGTACGTGCAATTGACTTTATACTGAATGAGCATTGGTACTATTGACTTTATACTGAATGAAAGCATTGGTACGTGCAATTGACTTTATACCGAAGGAAAGCATTGGCGAAAATATGCTAAATTAAATATGTTAACTTCACAGAGTGGATAATAGCGCTGCTAGAAACACCTGCCAAGTTTTGTCACCGAACGAACACGGTGTGAACATGTATCACAATTCCCTTCGACTCTTCATTAAAGGAATAGAAACACAATGAAATTAACTTGCCAACATTTGTTGCAAATCGTCCAACCGCAAAATGATTGAGGCAGGTCAGTTGAAGCTCCATTAAAATCTGCTGTATATTTTGACACGCTGTTCAATCCGCTTAGGAATTATTTCACAGGTAATTCTTTGACCTTTGACAGCGCTTCCGGGGTGTGGTAGATTGCACAGGTATTCGGCTTCTTTTTTTTTCCCAGTTATCGGAAATATAGTTGCGTTTGGAAATAGTAATTTTATATTAATTAATAGGTAATTGAAGAGCAGATGCGACGTTCTACAGGTAATAAGCTTCTTATGTTAATCACGGTTAATGTTATTAATATGTTATTTATTCCCTCACTGCTGCTTCTTGCTTAGGTTCTGATGGCTCATCAGAAAATAATATAGAAAAGGATGTTGTACCTCTCAAGCACGTGTGACCTGAACGAAAACTCACTGAAATAACTTACCTTCAATTGATGCTGACCGAGTCGCCGGCGCGGGTTCGACCTGAAACGAGAAAATTCGTTACGTCAGTCACTGTTAACACGGGAGTTTGTTCTCTGAAATGTGGACTGCGACCTTGATCTTATTTGACAAAAAAGGTCAGGGATGCCTGTGAAGTTGGGGTTAAGGATGGAATGAGTGTGCCCTATTATATTTTATGTCACTGTAGATATTAATGACACAGTATTTTATTACATGCATTTATCAGCAACTGTAGGGTCCATGGTGGGTTACGCCTTACAGCTAACCTTGCGTGGCACACTGTAGACGGTACGGAAACTTCCTTACAGCCTATTTGCTTTCTGTCTTTTATTTTATAATTTGTTGCTACTGATTTTTAGGCCTGGCTGTCCGACTTCTCAAACTCTACCTCATCTCAGTTTTCACCTTTCATTAAGACAATCCAATGAGTCTAGAAACGTAACACAGTGACCTCTCTTAGCTAATTTGCATTAATGAACCTGATTGCCATTGTCAGCATTAATTAAGAAACCCAGCCCCGCCGTTATTAGCTGCTGTATCAATAATTCGATCGTAGATGAGACAACAGTGTGTCGCTTGGTATCATCAAAGAGGAATGCCGTTCGTTCCAAAGCCTCCGACGGCTTCATCTTAAAATCTCGTCTCCTCATGAGATGAAAATAGAACACATCCACAAATGGCTGGAATACTTCGGATCTTCTTCCCAGCTGGTTCCCATTTTCAAATGGGGTCGCCGTTTCGGATGAGCCGTTTCCATCTATTTCTATCCTCCACTTCTGCCTCATCAATTCCCTTCAATTGTAAGTCTCCTCTCACACAGTCCCTCCATCTCTTTCTTGGTCTCCCTCTTCTTCTTCCTTGAACCTCCATCCCCATAGTATGTCTCCCAGCGTGGTCCTCATCTCTCCTCAACAGGTGTCCATGCCATCTCAGCATCCCCTCTTGCACTTTCTTTGGTACTTCCACCACTTTAGTCGATCCCCTTATGCAGTCATTTCGGATCCTATCCTCTCTTGTCACCCGAGACATCCAGTAATTTCCCAGAGAAGTGTTTGAATTACTGCATGCGTTCATATCGATACTTGTGTACCTCTTCCGTCAAAAACAAAAATATTAGAGAGGGCTGAGACTATAAGTCCCGCCCCACGGTATGTTGCGTACCGTTCCGGAGCTGAGACCTGTGTGCTTTCATTCTGAATAATTGTGTTTTAACCACTGAAGAGATAGGCTTCCCTCAGACGTGTGTTGTTGGATGGAAGTAATTGTAAACATGCAGTTTATTACCGTAGACTATTCGTTTGTTACAAGAGGAAAATTTCATGAAGATTATTATTATTATTATTATTATTTTATTATTATTATTATTATTATTATTATTTTTTAGGCAATGGAAATCCATTATTTTTCTATACTAGCTTTTGCGGAGTAAAAAAACGAAGTAGTGTGAAAAGGAAAATATATAACAAATTATCATCATCGTTATTTTATTCAGACTGTGTCTATTTTAAAGTGAATCAAACGAAAGCGTTCATAAACTTACACTAAACACATCGAAAATTGAATACTGTGAGACAATGAAGGGGAGTTTTAAATGTAATAATAAAATTGTCTAAGAATCATGTGATGGATAAATTAATGCTTGAATGAACGACATTCTAGTAATAACAATATAGTAGGTCAGTAAAATGTAGGCAGTGGATCATGGTGCATTAAAATAGCATTACAGCATGAATTACATGACAAGCTCATGACGTGACGTGTGGAATTTGATAATTATGAAACATTGTGTGCTTATTTAAATTATGTAAAAAAAGATAAATAAATAAACCTTTTTTGACAACTGTACTTAACAGCAGTTGTGTAAATTAAAGGGAAAAGATCCCAGACTGATATATACGTAGGTGTGCATATATATATATATATATATATATAATATATATATATATATATATATAATATATATATATATATATATATGCATATATATATATATGTGTATATACATACATATTTGTGTATGTATATTATGTTATATATATTATATACATACATTTAAATATATGCATATATATATATATATATATATATATATATATATATATATATATATATATATATTATACACTGACACGAAAAGAAATATCTTCCATGGCCATGATGCTTAGCGTTAGAGCGGCTTTAAATGAACTTGTTATTACGGGGCTGGCGTTCCCACGAGTCTGACGTGTTAATAAGTAAACGCAGTAATCTTATTTCACGCTTTACCTAACGCACATGTTTTGTCTGGCCTTCCTTTTAGCTTTTTGTTGCAGGATTTGGGCTTCAATACGACCTATTGCCGCCTGCAACTGACTGCTGAGATTTGCTGTAAGTTCCAATTACTCTTGATTTATTCGTTTTACGAAGCTGTAAGCTTATACCAGGATTTAGTCTTATTATGTCGACCCTCTCTCTCTCTCTCTCTCTCTCTTGGGATATGGTTTTAATATAGTTACTTAACGCGTATATAATAAGCAAAGCATGGCCAATAAGAAGTATTTATTGCATTTTGCACGTTCAGCTTTTAACCGTTAGGTATTTTAATTTGTATATGTAATATTCAAGTTTAATATCTTCTTGCGTAGCCTTTGTATTTATATTTCTCTCACAGGCAAGTTCAAGCAAAGGACCTCTATGCTCGACTCCCGTGGATGTTTGGTGAGTGTTGATTTCACTTCTTGTATATATACATATATGTGTATATATATAATATATATATATATAATATATATTATTATCTCCTCTATATAATTATATATATGGTATATAAAGTATGGCGTATCTTGCGTGTTGTATTAATTTTATTTTTTTTTTGAACTTGTTTATTTATTTGAATATCTTTGTCACAATGTGACTTCACAGAGCATGCCCATGAAATCTTCAATCGGCGATTTCCACCCAAGCCAGCAAATGATAAAAAAAAAAAAAAAAAAAAAATCTCATGACATGAGGTAACAATGCTCCGTTTCCTCCTGGTGATACACTTTCTCGCGTTGGAGAGAACCATGCACCTTGTTTGCTCTCTTAAAAGATGGTCTTTGCGCCCCCCCCCCCCCAGCTTTATGATACGGGTCTTTCTTTCCCCCTTCAATTGCTAGGCAGCAGAGCTTGTTTGCTTGCGCGCATGAAAGAAAGCAGGTCCTTTGGAAAGGACCCACAGTGTTCTATTCAAGAACGCGAAGAGATGAAGCAAGCCTTGCCACACTTGACTTTTTTAAGTCGTTCAGGTTAGATTCCGAGTTGTCTTGCTTTCGTGTTAGTATGTTCCTTGAGGAGCTGCAGGTCGTCCACATCTGTGTCATAAGTCGTCCTCTTTCTGCTCTCTACCTCCAGAGGAGGTGCGTGATTCTGAAGACTGTAGTCGTTGTTGTATTTAATGAACGACTTTGTAGCAGTGGGATAACTTAAGTATGAGGAGGGAGACGACTTTGCACTGATGAATAAGACTTGTGGTGCACAGCGGCCCAATTTAGTATAACGAGTGATGTAACTTATCGGAAAAATTCAGACGACTTAGTATGAAAAACCTGATTTGTGGAATTAGACGCTGTAATTCGCGGAGACGACTTTCGTTTAAGAAGTGGACTGACAAGTGGAATAGAGCGACCTCCTAAAGTAGATTCACATCAACCGTGCAATTGATGTCTAGGCCAGTCTCTTACGACGCTCCTGATTGGCTGTTGATAAGCCAATCACAGGGCTGGAAACTCTCAGTCTCTCTCGAGAGTTCACATGGGTAGGATCTACTATGTTCCACCTCTCCTGAAGAATACGTCTTTCAAAAGTATTCCTCAGTAGAGGTGGGACATACATCCTTCCGATGTGAACTCTCTCGAGAGACTGAGAGTTTCCAGCGCTGTCATTGGCTTATCAACAGCCAATCAGGAGCGCCATAAGGGATGGGCCTAGACATCAATTGCACGGTTGATGTGAATCTACTTTAGGAGGTCGCTCTATTCCACTTGTCAGTCCACTTCTTAAACGAAAGTCGTCTCCGCGAATTACAGCGTCTAATTCCTCAAATCAGATTTTTCATACTAAGTCGTCTGAATTTTTTCGATAAGTTACATCACTCGTTATACTAAATTGGGCCGCTGTGCACCACAAGTCTTATTCATCAGTGCAAAGTCGTCTCCCTCCTCATACTTTAGTTATCCCACTACTACAAAGTCGTTCATTAAATACAACAACGACTACAGAGTTAGAATCATAGTACTTATAAGTCGTCCTACTTCGTTCT
>NC_087219.1:48835198-48847698 GCF_015104395.2 Macrobrachium nipponense | reverse complement strand
GGCTTTATAATATACACAAGTAGAATGACTCCAGTGTATTTCAAGTTTGGCACGCCCTGTACCAAAGAAAGAGGAAGACAGATAGGAAGGAACAGGGACCGTCCTGGGGAAAGGGGAAAATGGGGGAAGGAGGTCCTAATTCCTTGTTTTCCCAATTTGGCGAACAGAAGCAGGAGTGGATCTGACACTGTGTTTTTCTCCCTGTGAGGGGAACACTCGCTCCGATAAACTCGATTCATGAATGCCCTTAGAGAGAGAGAGAGAGAGAGAGAGAGAGAGAGAGAGAGAGAGAGAGAGAGAGAGGGAATGGAAACTGGAGAATGGAATAGAACGAAAGGAAAATATCTCTATTCTCCAGGTCCTTTTAGAGAGAGAGAGAGAGAGAGAGAGAGAGAGAATGAAAATTGGAGAATGTGATAGAACGAAAGGAAATTATCTCTATTCTTCAGGTCCTTTTAGAGAGAGAGAGAGAGAGGGGAGAATGAGATGGAATGAAATGGAAATACGTTTGTTTTATACCATTAGCTTCTTGCCATTTTATAAAGATTCTGTTGCGTGTTTGTTTACTTTTATTAACATTTTCTGCATTTCACTGTGATTGCCTAACATTTAATTGACGTTATTTATATTCATACAGTGCTAAACGGCTCAAGTATGATGCTTATGAAGGATATTTGTTTTTTTTTTTATTATTATTATTTTGGTGTTATACTTTTCTGGTGTTTTACTTTTCCTGTTTCCCTTAAAGTTTAAGTTGTGTGACTTTCTCACAAACATGGTTTCATGCATCTCTCGCGGGAAACACATCAAGTAAAGTGTTTGTTTTATACTCGACCAAATGGTAATGAATATACGATGAAGCAACTCAGAAGTGTAAACCATTTTTCTCATAAATATTTTCTTTATCCTTTTGATAATAGATAGTTTTCAGCTTTTGGGATCTGTGGAGCCTGAATAGTTTCTCTCTCTCTCTCTCTCTCTCTCTCTCTCTCTCTCTCTCTCATATATTTTTTCCTCTTAATTATAGATACTCTTTAGCTTTTGGGATTTATGAAGCTTGAATAGTCCTCTCTCTCTCTCTCTCTCTCTCTCTCTCTCTCTCTCTCTCATATTTTTTCCTCTTAATAATAGATTCTCTGGCTTTTGGGATTTGTGAACGTTGAATGCAACTGACATATAAAACCTTACAACGGCGTCTGGAGAGACAGTTAGGAATAAAGTGTATTTAAGTGGACACTTTACTGCAACCATTAATTTTTTTAATGCTCGAAATGTTGAATTATGGACTGACGTTACGGAGAGTGGCATATAATTTTTCTGGAATGGTTAGATAATCACCAGCCATTCATATAATAAGCTTAGTGAAGTTTACATATGGATAGATTTAGCTAATCAAAAGCCTGCGAGCTCTCTCTCTCTCTCTCTCTCTCTCTCTCTCTCTCTCTCTCTCTCTCTGCATGTTTATCTTTATACTGTAAGGCAAACGATTGTGCCTCAGTGAATAATATATATATCTGTCGGTCGTGAAAATTTCGAAGCTAAATTCATTATTTAAGCTCTTGTGTCATCGTGTGCGTGACTCAGCAGTTTCAAATTTCTTGTAATGTAGTCAGCAGTAATGTTCTTTTAAACATAGTTCAAAACCCAAGGTTTTCATAAACATAATGTGTGCAAAAGTAAAGAAGTTTTAATTCAGGAATTTTACCTGTTTACTAAAAATTCACAATTATATAGTAAACCCAATTTACTATATAATTGTCGTTTTTTTTTATTACATAACACTTTTGCCCGAGGTTGTGATTTTTTTTTATTTATTGTTTTGTGAAACGCTGCCCATAGAGACAGTGGGATAATATTTAGCTGCGTCATGTTATTCGTGTGCATCCGAAAGCAATACCTCTCCTGGATATGAAATTGCATTTTTAATGTGGGTCTACATTGCGTTCAAGCACGCACAATTCATGGTTATTCTATTTTAAATGAGTCTCTCTCTCTCTCTCTCTCTCTCTCTCTCTCTCTCTCTCTCTCTCTCTCTCTCTCTGTTATGCCCGATATGCCCCTACGATGCTTAGAAAAACACATTCATATACTTACACAAATAAGTGTGTATATATATATATATATATATATATATATATATATATATATATATATATATATATAATATGTGTGTGTGTGTGTGTGTGTGTACACGTGTGTGTATTTTATATGTTGCTACTGTTTTATATATATATATATGTGTGTGTGTGTGTGTGTGTGTATAACACTTGTGTGTATTTAAACATTTAGTTACTGTTTTAAACGAATTAATTTTTTTATGTAAAACTACTTTCTATGTTCGTCATTTTAGTATTTAAAATTATGCATGTGTTATTTATGTTACTGTTGGATGGTTTGATGCGTAAATTACAAATGTTTATAACTGCATTTTCTAGTCATTGTTCTTACTTGATCTTAACATCAAATGAATTTACTAACACAGAGAGAGAGGAGAGAGAGAGAGAGAGAGAGAGAGAGAGAGAGAGAGAGAGGGGGGGGGGTCTTCTTCCGTATCCGTGCAGCTGCTGCATGAGAGAAGAGAAATTTGTCAAGATGAAATATTTGATTCAGTATTATTGGACTAGGAATTTCTTGAGATGAAGTACTCAGTTCGGTATTATTGGACTGCGGACTTCTTGTTAGACTGAATGAAGCTGCATTCGCGATGCCCCACACAAGGAACAGTCGACTTTCCACTTTCAACTCCTTACTGGTTGGCTATTATTATTATTATTATTATTGTTATTGTCATTATTGTAAATTACTCATAGTAGCATGAGTCTTGAAATGGAGAAACAAAATCCACAGTTTGCACAACACACACACACACACACACACACACACACACACACACACATATATATATATATATATATATAATATATATATATATAATAATATAAAGAATAAATAGAGAGCTTTGGGGCAATCTGTTCGAACAGGATCCCAAAAGCTCTATGTAGGGATTTATTTTCAAGTATATATACTCGTATATTCCAAATATGGAATTGTCTCTCTATTATTATTATTATTATTATTTTAATTTTGTCTATCACAGTCATCCTATACGACTGGGTGTTTTTTTATATATATATATAATGTGGGGTTCTGGGTTGCATCCTGCCTCCTTAGGAGTCCATCACTTTTTGTTTGCTCTGTGCGCTGTTTCCAGGAGCACACTCTTCTGCATAACTCTGGGAGCTACTTCAGCACCTAGTTTTTCCAGGTTCCTTTTCAAGGATCTTGGAATCGTGCCTAGTGTCAGTATGGTTTTGGGTACAATTTCCGCTGGCATATCCCATATCCTTCTTCTTCTTCTTCTTGCTTTCTTCTTTCCTTCTTCTTTCTTATTCTTCTTCTTCCTTTCTTCTTCTTCTTTCTTCTTATTTATTTATTTATTTATGTTTATTTATTTCTTTATTTCTTTATTTCTTTATTTATTTATTTATTTATTTGTTTATTTATTTATTTATTTATTTATTTATTTTTTACTAGGCTTCGCACTGACCAAGTTAAATAGATATCTGTAGATGACACCGTTCAGTGTCTGATTCTTCATTTTATCTGCCCGATTTCGAATTCTCTATCTTACTCTGTTCTTCCTAACTATTATAATAACATTTCTACTCTCAAGAGGCATTTCCTTCACTTTCTTCGAGGTTAAGGCCGGCCCTCCTTCCATCCTTCCTTCTCGTTGTTAGGTGGTTTCCTTTGGGCCTGGGCTAGAAAAGGGCAATAGGTTGCCTAGCTGTCACATTAACCTTTAATGTAAAGAGATGCCCCTAAAGAGAAAGTGGATGAATAGTAAATGCATTTATATCGTCCATCGTAAATGAAGATTTGTACGCTCTTATGTACTCCTACATGAAAAGAATAACAAAATTAAAAGTGAAAAAATGGCACTAGAAATGAAGCCCATGTCATAAAAAGACAGTAGTAATGATAGTTAAGTGGGTCACTGTGCTTGAATTCAAGCAAAAAGTATGTCAAAGGAGATAACCAAAATGACAAAAATCGCAGTACAGATAATTTAGTTAATCAAGAAGTTGAGTGTTGTGGATGACAAAATATGTTGTACGAGCGCACGCGCGCACACATACACATATGTTTGCATATATGATATAGTATATATAATATCTAATATATATATATAATATATTATCTATATATATGTGTGTGTGTGTTGTGTGTGTGCGTGTGTGTGTGTACATATATAGGTATACAGGAGCGCAGACATAAGAGGTTCAGGAGGTCCATTGATATTTCACATGAAGGCCAAGATTTATTATAAAACGTTTCGCACATCAACTTTGTGCATCTTCAGTCTGTTAAAAGAGAAATGTATATATTAAAAACTAAAAATAAGGATTCACAATAGTATTCATGTTAAAATGCAATAAAAATATAAATAGTTAAAAAAGAGAAGAAGAACCACTGAAGCACCAACCAACTAGAATGGAAGGAAAGCAAGGAATGATTTTTGAGAGAGCCAGGTACAAGACGTTGACTATGCCAGATGTAGAGGTGAAGCCGAGGTGTTGTTAATCAATGGGGGAACCAGTCTTTTAATAATTAACGATTCCAAGGTAGTTAGGTGGTCCGGGTCTTTAGTGTAACCTATTATCGAGAAATGCTGTTTCGATCCATTTATTTTGCATTTGGTGGCATGATTCTTGACACTAGAAAATTCAAGATTACTAATTCTTTGACCTGTTCTATAACTGAAACCCATATGACTACAATATCTCATCTGCAGTAATCTTCGAGTCGATCCCACGTAAGTTGCAGGGCATCCTGCGTATGTGAATTTTTTATACAACGTTGGATCTCATAAAGTCCTGCAGACGATCTTTAAAATTAAAAAGTGAGCCAATTTTGCAAGGATTGTTTAAGATGAGTTTAATTTTGAGACAAGGAATTTCTTGTTCTCTTATTTGTGAGAGTCTGAGAGAAAACTTCGAGTTTTATATATATATATGGAATCGACGCATACATCAGTTTCTTTGGGACATCCATTAGCGGAGGAGGTGGTTGGATATAGTTACCTACTAATTTATTCATTATATTATGTACAATATCTTTTGGATAAGAGTTTTTTTGAAAAAAGGTTATTAAAAATTCCATTTCGATATGAAAAATTTGCCAGTTTGATGAGTATTTCAAAGCTCTATAGACCAGTGTGTATATGGTATTAATCTTAAAGGTTTGTTGACAAGAGTTATAGAAGTTATTGGCTAATCCCGTGGACGCCTTTTTTCGATATACTGCAGTCGTGGATTCTGCATTGACCCTAGTGACAAGGATGTCCAGAAATGGTTATTTGTTTTCATTTTCTATCTCCATTGTGAATTTAATGTTGGGATGTTGTACGTTAATATGTTCCAAAAAATTTGCTATTTGCCACTGATATCTGAAAAGGGCAAATGTGCCGTCAACATATCTTCTGTAATACATACTTGTACAAATATGTTTATTTTTTGCCGCATAATATTATTACCGCCGTCTCCCTTCAAGCTTTTTTTGTATTTTTTCTATCTATTTATCGGTAAATAAATGTATCAGGAGCATCATAAAAGTATATGTAAATGGATTTCTCAATATTGCCCAGGCAATTTATCTAGTTTTATAGACGGCTGTACTTGGATAAATTTAATCCAGGAGTTTCCACCAGTCTCGGCAAAGGCACTTTACGTCCTCTTATATTGCTTGCAAGTACAAAATCTGGAAAGAGAGTTATGCACGTAAAAAAAAAGCAAAGCGTTCCATAAATTCCAGCAACGCTGGAAATACTTAGCCCAGGAGGATGTATGTTAGTGCCGGGCCTGGAACGTTTCTCTCTTAATATATCAGATCGTGATGACGTTGAACGCGAGGGAATATGACCTGAGGGAAAGTTCTGTAGCTGAAACCTGCTCCAGAGAAGTGGATTAAATAGAAGCTTGCGAAGTGGAGAACTTTTTCATTTTTGTTTTGAGCGTTTAATGTTTCGTAAGGGTGAAGGAATGAAGGAACCGAGTATTGAATTCTATAATAAATTGGTCTTGGACAAACTGCCTGGAGTACTTAACTTGAACCTTGTGAAATGGAATTTATAAATTACAAAATAAAGATGGAATATAGAAGCTACAAAATGATAATGAAATGTAGAGACTACGAAATAAAAATGGAATGTATAAACCATAAAATAAAAATGGAATGTAGAAACTACAAAATAATAATGAAATGTAGAGACTACAAAATGAAAATGGAATGTATAAGCCACAAAATAAAAATGGAATATAGAAACTACAAAATGATAACGAAATGTAGAGACTGCAAAATAAAAATGGAATACAGAAACTACAAAAGTATGGGATGATGAAACTACAAATGAGCTGAATACAGAACTGAAAAGACCGTCAGTGTTTGTAAAGATTGAATAAGCTGTGGCATCACGTACCGAAACAGTTGAGGAAATGAAAGAGACAGTTTTTTTATATATATTTTTTCTTTTGTGTCGATAACGATAAGTTTTAGCGTTTGATCGGAGATTTATTTGATGTACCTTTTGTAAATTGCAAACGTCTGGTTGGTATTAATCCTTTGATGGTTTGCTTTCGTTATCCATTTGACGCTGTTTCTATGTCTTTCAATCACTTCATCCGTAGTGACATTTTGCAAGGGTCTTTAGGTTTTTTTTTTGCATTTTTCTTTTTTTGCATAACGTTGTAGTATGTATTTGAATGCAGAAAATGATGAAACGATCAACCGAATCCCAGTACTCAATCCAGTCCCTGAGAATGGAAGAGGAAGAAGATGGAATAAAAAGAGAGAGAAAGAAAAATTTGGACTTCATTCCCAAATAGGCGATAAACCTGCGCCTTACAGGAAAATAGAAATTGGAAGCAAATAAAAATCTCCAAAAATCTCCTTTATCTTCAGGTCGTTGGCTATGTCAAAAGTTTTGTCAATAGCGGAGTTATCCACCTTTTAGGTGGCATGTCATTTTTTTTTCTGCGAACACTACACTCCTCATATCTGTTGGAAGTTTTCATGGATGAATTGTTTGGGATGAGGTTGCTATCCATGTGCCTTACATAGTTATACCCTTTCTCGACACCGTTTAGGTAAATCTTTATCAGCAGTTTATCTTCACACACACACACACACACACATATATGTATATATATATATATATTATATATATATATATATATATATATATATATATATATATTATACAAACACACACACACACCTGATATCAGATCCTCAAGATTAAGATGTAAATAGTCAAACTTCTTCACTATTCATACTTGGTAATTGGTAATTTATGTATATATATATTATATATATATATATATATATATATATATTTATGTATATATATACTACATATATATATATATATTTTATATATATATATATATATATATATATATATATATATATATATATATTCTTTGTAAAATGTTAAGGAAAGTTTTCGTGTAAGTCTGGAATTCCCGTGAAATGTATACAGCTAATTGTAATGACCCACTAACAAGGAAGGTTTCACGTTTATGTTGATTGGGTCATATCAGGTAAATTTGCTGTGAATAGCTGTTATTTGCGCTTGTCATAGATTTTGTAATAAAAAGGTGGTCGGAAACGAAAATAAGGTTTACATTCAAGTAAAGACATAATCTTGGCAGCCTTAGAATCAGCAAAACACCACAAGGTCTGTAAAGCTTGCTTATGTTAGAGTGCACCCAGGCAAGCTGAATAAGATTTAGAAATCAAATATAGAGGTGTGGCAGGAGAAAATAGGATTATACGTGAGTCTAGTACAATCTGCATTGCTATAAGGACATGAAACATTAAAAGGGATATTGGTAGTCAGATGGTAGGATAGTTTAAAGTGATACCTTAAGGGAATTTACATAAATTCCATATGTTGATGGAATAATAATGAAAGGAAGATGGTTTGAACATGACCTCCTCACAATCCTGAAGCGCTGGAAGGCCCAGACCTACTGAGATGAAAATCGGTAGAAGGGTTACTTGAGACTGGTGGAGATTTGTGGAAGACAAAACGCTGGAAAGACCCTGTATGTCGAGAGTCTTTGGGGGCGAGGATGGTGTCATATTTAATATTTTATAGCTACAGTCTTTATCACTTATTATTACTTTTATTTGCTGTTATCAGTGTTCTCTGCTTATCTCTGCCTTTTCTTATTTATTTTATTTTATATATGGGTATTGTACTTGAATGAATACCAGTGACTACTCCTCAATTATAATAAAACTTACTGTTATCTTCGTTAGTATTATTAAAAATACTGCGGGAATAATTATTGTCTATTATTATTATATAACTGCATTCTCATAATATTTGATGTTGTTTTTTCTCATTTCTTTAACTTGTTATTTATTCATTCATCGCCATTATGCAGAATGATATTTAGTCAATATACTTTTTTTACTACTTATGGACTAGGGGCTTTAATAATAGCTTTGATATATTAATGCCATGAATTTTATGAGCTAACATTACCCCATAAATAATGAGTCTATGAACTTAATTTCTTTGTGAATTAGCATTAAAATATTAGTTCATCCTTTGATAAGGGAAACACTCAGTTTTAATTAATACTTTTTTATTTTTATTTGAAAGCCACTTTAGTAATTTGCAGCCATATGCAAATGAGAAATTATATTCCATCTCAATGAATCACTTTTTTGGGGGAAGTTTGTCCAATTATTTTAGGGTATCTCAGAAGGATAAAAAATGTCTTTGAGCTCTGGCATATACACGTAACACACACACACACACACATATATATATATATATATATATATATGTGTGTGTGTGTGTATGTATATGTATATGTATATGTGTGTGTGTGTACATATACATACATATATATATATGTATATATATATATATATATATATATATATATACATACATATGTGTGTGAACATATTTCCCTCTGTAAGGGAACGACTGAGCCCCTTCCCTGAAAAATATGTATTACCCTTGCTGACCTATGCATTATTTCAGGTACCTAGCGGTTAGTTGATTGTAGCGGGTGGTAGTCAACGAAGGGTAGGTACGGGATTTGGCAAACTCATCCCTAAAAGACTTGGAGAACCGAAAGGTTAAAAAATTTTGGAGGACACTAATATATATATATATATATATATATATATATATATATATATATATATGATATATATATATATATATATATATATATCACTTCCTCACCATTCGTAATTACTCCTTTTAGCCTTGAAATTACTCAACTACAGCTATTATGTCTTCATTAATTACTCCAGGCGTTAGATTAATTATGAGCTAATTGCAGCTGAATTATTCCTAAAGGAATCGAGAATTTAATTAGTCGACGTAATAACTCTGTGGAATTTTACTTGAATTTTTTCTTTTCCATTTCTTCTGGCAGTTTATTGCTTAGTAATTTTTTAAGGGTGCCATGCATGCTTTCTTTTACCTAAGTTTCATGTTGTGTTTGTGTGAGTTTGTCTGTGTGTGTGTGTGTGGGTATTGGTGTTTGATATTGTTGCCACTACTATTTGTAAGGGTTTCATGTATACTTTCTTTAGCTTAAACTTTATGTTTTTATTTTGTTTGTTTGTTTGTTTTTGTGTATTGGTGGTCTATAGTGTTGCCAACTGATTTTTTTTAAGGGTTTTATGTATGCTTTCTCTTACTTAAACTTAATTTTGTGTGTGTGTGTGTTTGTGCGCACGTGTGCGTTTATCTGTGAAGTTAATAATGTTACGACGCCCAATAACCTTGTCCAGTTTCGCAAGACCAGAAAATGATAGAGTTGACGTAATTATGTGCAAAAATCGCATAGCCCAGTATTTTGGCAGAACAAAATGACTGGTCCACACGAAGAAAAATGACGAAGAGTGCAAAGATATCATGTATACAGAACCAGACAAACTCGCTCATCTAGGTTTAAGTGTCATGTTAAAGCGGATGACGCCACTTTATCATTAATATATTGGATCTCCAGTTAAAGCAAGGTTTAATGCACCCTTGTCAGTTGGCGTTGCAACACAACGCTGCTGGCTTCATCAGTAAATCACTTACACTATTAATAATCAAAGGAAGAAAGAGATATTGTGACTTAATTGAAGGACTCACAGGCAACAAAGGGCGGTGCGTAATTGATAACAACCAGGAAGTCATAAACATGTTAGATAAGATAAATGAAGGAAAAACTTACAAAATGAGTTATGTGTTTGCTGTACACTGTATATGGGTATACCTCATAATTATATACGAATATCCCTCATAACATGAAAAAGAGGGTGTAACAGCAGTTGATAATGAGTGCTTTAGAAATTCTAGAATGAGAGTCATTTCCTTAGGCCTGGTAGTATTGTTTTGCAATAAGTCATAATTTTTTTTTTCTTTTAGTGGAGCATCACTTACTACGTGTATCATAGCGCTAGTTGTAAATGTTGGTATATCTCAAAAAGAATATTGTTAGCTATTCTTATGGAGGCTGATCATGTCACAAATTTTATCAAATGATTTTGACATAACTATGAATTCAATCTTATGCTTGTTGCTACTCGAAGAAGATATATGTATGTATACGCATTAAGCTATAAAAGTGATTTAGTATCTAATTTACTCTACCTCAGAATTAATACATTTTCATATATGTTAACTGAAGGGGAATTATTAGTTGATAATAATTTCGTCAGCTCCCGGGTGCGAACTTAGGAACCCAGAAATCAGGGCGTACAGTGAAACGCCTTTAACACACAGCTACCTCGAAAGGCTATAAGTTAACGCCGCCCCCCACCTATCGTGGTAGCTGTGTGGTTAAGGCGCTTCACTGTACGTCCTGATTTCTGGGTTCCTAGGTTCGCGCCCGGGAGCCGACGTAATTATTATCAACTAATAATTCCCCTTCAGTTAACATATATGAAAATATATTAATTCTGAGGTAGAGCGAACTAGATATTAAAGGACATTTGTAGCCTAATGCGTATATATGGATCACAGTACGTATGTATAGATTAATTAAAGTTTTTAGATACATTTATCAATTAAAAAGTGTCTTCATGTTGAAAAGGGTGCATGGCGCTCCGGAACTGCGCATGGTTTTGAGTGCATTTGTTCCCCAATTTGTGTGTGTGTATGTGTGTATTTTTAACAAGCTCGTTCCTGTAATAAACGTTATTCATTAATTGTGGATACACATGCGCAGTAATGATCAAAGAACTCATTTTAGATGATGCATTGATAGCGTAAAACACCGTCGACTATGTTTCAGCTCGTGCGGTAAGACTCCTGGAACCAAAAATTGTTCTCTCAATTCCAGTGTAATGTCGACGACACCAAGGCATCGTTGCTGGTAATAGCTCTGTGAAAATTGCGTAATTGAATATCGACTAAAAGTAAATATGTAGACATTTAAAAGGACGTTTAAATCGATGGTGGACCGTTCCAATCAGCGCGTTTTTCATTATCACCGTAATAACGGTAATTGAGAATTGCGTATTTTTACATCCCGCTGGTTCGTCTGGCTGTTATAGCTAAAGTCTTCTGTTTTGAAGAAATTCCAAGTGAAGTTTTTGAATTTAGGATTCATTGTGATTTCCAGATGGGCATCCTATGTCAGTGGTTTGTCCTCCCCTGGATGACGGTAGGAGAGACGTATGACACAGCCACCCACCCCCCTACAAACATGTAACCCGACCCGGGGTAGGTAATGGAACAGGAGGGTAGGGGAGGCATATGCCCTCCTGTAAACCTGTTTGTCCGTCCCTGGTGGAGGCGGGATAGGTAAGGGAACGGGAGGGTAGGGGAGACATCTGCCCTCCTTCTGCAAACCTGTTTGTACGTCCTTGGTGGAGGCAGGGTAGGTAAGGGAACGGGAGGGTAGGGGAGACATCTGCCCTCCTCCTGCAAACCTGTTTGTCCGTCCCTAGTGGGGCGGGGTAGGTAAGGGAACGGGAGGGTAGGGGAGGCATCTGCCCTCCTCCTGCAAACATGTTTGTCCGTCCCTGGTGGGGCGGGGTAGGTAAGGGAACGGGAGAGTAGGGGAAACATTTGCTCTCCCTGCAAACCTGTTTGTCCATCCCTAGTGGGGGCGGGGTAGGTAAGGGAACGGGAGGGTAGGGGAGACATCTGCCCCCCTCCTGCAAACCTGTTTGTCCATCCCTGGTGGGGCGGGGTAGGTAAGGGAACGGGAGGGTAGGGTAAACATCTTCTCTCTTCCTGCAAACCTGTTTGTCCATCCCTAGTGGGGGCCGGGTAGGTAAGGGAACGGGAGGGTAGGGGAGACATCCGCCCGTCTCCTGCAAACCTGTTTGTCCGCCCCTGGTGGAGGCTGGGTAGATTGGGGATTGGGAGGTTAGGGGAGATAGCAGCATCGTTCCAACGCACTTTGCGCTCGCTAACAAGTCGATGCAGAAAAAGTTTTCGAGAACCTTGTCAGTTCCCAATATGT
>NC_087219.1:48767698-48827698 GCF_015104395.2 Macrobrachium nipponense | reverse complement strand
TAATTATCCTGTATTCTACTACGGCATTTCTCTTATTATACAGTAGCATATGCTCCTCGAAATTTGTACCAGCGTTACAAACTGAAATATAATAATGTGCTCATTTGCCTAAGCCCTTGGAAATGATATTATTTTATAAAAGTCTCTGAATGAAAGGATTTAATTTTATTTAGGTTTTGGCTGTTGGTGGTTGTAATATGATATGGAATTTAAAAATGTGAATTTGTAAAATGAGCTTCTGAATCACAACTTTTTATTTTATTCTAGTTTATCTTTCACTTCAGGTAAATATTATATCAGAATAATCTATGTTTAGTTGAGCATTTCATCTATGCGTTTAAGAATTATGAAATTTTATATCTTGCATTCACGTAAATATATCAATTGTATAACTTCTGTGAGTTTTCTTGGCATCGGTATTTCTTTTATTGATTTTGTTCAGTGATTATACGTGACTTTGGTAACTTTAATACCTTATCAGTAATTAAAGACAATAATGAAAAATATTTAACTCTTGAAATTGCCATGAAATAAAATAAAAATTTATCGTTTCATCAACTTTCAATTGAACACTTTTTTATTTTTTTTTTCATCCGTCTCCCTGACTGCAAAATTGCTTGTTGCATCTGTTAAGGCAACGACGACAAGCCAGCAGATTATGGATTTTCAATCAGGAGGCGCCCCAGGGAGGGAGGGAAGGAAAGGGGTTTCTGGGCAATTTGCTCGTTGGAGCTGTCAAGAGTTTTGGAGCAAAGATGTCGGCTGTGTCTTCCAGGGGGAAGGTATTACTCAGCTTTCCCTTCTGCTGGTTTCTTTGTTATATTCGTTTTATTTATTTTATTTTATTTCTCGCCGCGGGGATTTGCATGTTAATGAGGATCAGGAGGGATTAGGGGAAGGACGGGAAGTTGTTGGGTGGTGGGAGACGGGATATATATATATAATCTTGTCTTTGTGTATTAGGGGAATGGGAAATTTAGGGGGTAATATGTGAAAGCAATCTAGTCCCCATTCGGTATGGAAATTGGAAGTATGAGGTATGAGGTTTGTCGCTGATACGGGGAAATAATGTTGTCTCTGTGGATTTGGGAAAAGGATTTCTTCGGGAAATGACGGAAATATGATCTCTGCGTTTCTGGGAAACTGGAAATGGGGACGGGTTTCTGGTGTAAATATAAAAGCTCCTCTTCTCTTTCGATTTTCAGAAAATGGGAAACACTGTTTTCAGAAAATGGGAAACTTTCGATTTTCAGAAAATGGGAAACTTTCTGTTTTCAGAAAATGGGAAACTTTCTGTTTTCAGAAAATGGGAAACTTTCGGTTTTCAGAAAATGGGAAACTTGGGTATTATTCTTTCAGGTTAGTGTGCGATAAATATTGGCTTTGTGTTTAGACAATAATCCGATCTCTAAGAAAAGTATTTTTGTATTTGAAACATGAAACGTCTTGTTATTCTGCATTTGTGAAATGGAAAGTGTGGCGAAAGGTTTTTGTAGCTGGAAAGAGACGATATTATTTTAACTGGCTTTTGTGGTTAAAATAAGAAATCAGTCTTGTTTCCATAAAATGGGAGTGGGGAAAGTTTGGGAAATGGCTCCTGTCCTGTATTGTTTAAATGGGATTTGACGTCAGTGACGGACAAATAATCTTGGTTTTGCTTGTTAGCAAGATTAGAATTTTCTGGAAATATTTTTTGGCCATCATGGGAAAAGTCCGGTCATTATGCATGGAAAAATTGAGGCAGTTTGTGGGTGAAAGATTAGAAGAATCTCTTCATATTTCATAAAAAGGTCAAATTTTGAAAGAAAGAGAGCATTTGAGTTGGGGGAAAATCGCCTTTTATATAAGAATGGCATCTTTAAACAGGACGTCGTTGTGCGAAGAAAATTGGATATATGTGATGTATAATTTTTATGTATACAGCATACATATACTGATGTACATCGCTACATACAAACGCATCACTTAACGTGCATGTGTGCAAAGTCGTTGCTTCCTTTGTGTTACTGATTTTTTGGATGTGGGGTGTGCATCTGGGCCCCCCTCCCTTAAAGCCGAACACGCGAGGTTAGGGTTCGCTCTTTGTCGTCAATGACAGACGAGAGAGAGAGAGAGAGAGAGAGAGAGAGAGAGAGAGAGAGAGAGAGAGAGAGTTTGGAGATGGACGCTTGATACGACTTGGAATAAATTGATGCGGCTGGTGGATGCTCTTCTTATCCGTATCTCTCTCTCTTTTTTGTATATTTTTTTTTTAATCGGGATTCGATATTTGTTTCTTTGTTTCAATGTCTGTGTGTGCGTCTGTATTTACCATTTGTGAGGTAATGTCGAGTAATAGTTTCCATAAGTCTTTCTGCACATCCATACTTATAGTGAACGTACAAATACATATCCTTTCATACACGCACATGTATTTGTACGTTCACTATAAGTATGGATGGGCAGAAAGACTTATGGATATTATTACTCGACATTACCTCACAAATACTAACTACAGAACCACACACCGGCATTAAAACACTCACACTCATATATGTGTATGTATAAATATGTATATGTATATATACATAACGTGTGTTTATCTGTATAATGTATATACACATAATCACCCTTCCCCTAACAAGTGGTGCGTCCAGAGATATTAAACGAGACCAAGGTTACAGCCACGATCCTACTTAAACTGAAGAAGACTTATCAGCCAAGAAGACTTATCAGCAGAGCAGGGAACGCTCTACGCTTCCTAGATGTAGAATTCATTCCTTTTCAATACTCGGAGCTTTGTACGTAGATGTTCCAGTTCTCCTACGTCACACTTCTGAATTGTCTACTCTTTTTGCTTTCTCTTTCTCTATTCTTTCAACATAATGAAACCATTTTAACCATTTTAAAACACCGATTCATCCTCCCACCTACGTTGATCATTTTATCCCTTCTTCAACAGATTTTCTTTTCATACCCTATTAGTAATTTTAGTACTGCAGATGCTGCCCAATCAGTTAATTTCAACCGCTTCAACCTTTTCCCATTCACTTTTAAAATCCACACTTCACTTCCATAAAGGAGAGTTTGGTTCAATACCAAAACGCACGTTTGTAATATATATATATATATATATATATATAATATATTAGTATATATATAATGTATAATCTTTGTGTGTGTGTAATGTGTATGTGTATACAAACAGGTGCATCTCACACACACAGACCATAGTAGCGACATGTTTACCCAACAAGACTGATAAAAGTCTGAAGCCGTTACAAAACCTGATCAATTTCCTTTAAACGTTCTTCTTTTTTGATTTTTTTTTTGTTTTCTTTGTGCATAGTTATTTTTGTTTTTTTTTCTTTGTACTCAGAGTTGACATCATTAAAAAAAAGGAAATGGATTAAGTGAATACTTGGAAAATGTTTATTATGCCCTACGAAATGACTACGGGACTATGATCTTTGCCAGAGTTGACATCATTAAAAAAAAGGAAATGGATTAAGTGAATACTTGGAAAATGTTTATTATGCCCTAGAAATGACTACGGGACTATGATCTTTGCCATAGTACCTCAATTTTCTTAATGAAACAAGAAACGTGTTTGTATGGTTGGGTTTGTGTGACCGGGGAATATGGGCGTTTGTTTTATTAACCCTTGGAAAAGTCTGCGGTGAATAAGCTTCATATTTCATTGACTACCTTAAGTTACGAAAACTTTTTTGGATAAAAACTATAGTTACAAAACTATTTTTTATTAAGTACACCGTTTGTATGCTTGGAATTTTATACGGGGAGATATAATTACAAAATTGGCATACTGAAGTTACAGGTATTACACAGCTCTCTTTGAGCATTGAAACCAAATATGAAAAATACCAAGAAGAAAAGGGGTGCAAACTTTCCTCTTTCATGGCAAATAAGGAGCACGATCTTTATCCTTATGGTTGAGCTAAGCTAATATATGTTATTCATATGGAAATCTCTTGTTGAAATCTCTTGTTGTTGTCTAAATAATTAAAAAAACAGAGATACGTAGATAATTATGTATATGAATTATCATCAAGGTTCGTTCATTCAGTTGGTTTCTAATTATGAATTATTTTTCCCTCTCTTTCTTTCATAGTTTGTTCATTTGTTGCTGGCATAATGAGACAGAATTTAAGATCAAAGTGTTATGGCATTTTCTGTGTCTCCTTATTGTCTGCAAATGTCAAAGAATTACAGACATGAAACGAAAAATAGTGATAATTAGAGATGGCAGACAGGATAACTGAAAAAGTATTAATTAGTAAACTATTCCAACTAAGTATTTCGTTATGAATGCATTTTACGTAATTTTTTGTATCGTTCTTTCATAAGCATAATACTGTAGTTCTGACACTTTCTGTTGACATTTTTGAAACTTTACACAGAATAACATAAAGAACTCGATAACTTTAATTCAAACTAATAGTTTTATCATACGTCTTTTTGTGATTGTATATCCATATCCAGAAGCATTTGTTACACTAAATAGTATATTTATGTTACTGGACTGTCCAAACTTTACCCTGCCCGCATCGAAACGGAATGCATTCGCTCCCAGTGATAATGTGTTTACCTTATTATAAATTTAATGAGATGCTATATTCAGAGTGAGTGCTGGCCAATAAATATTTTGCCATAAATGGCGCGAAAGACAGATAGCCTATTATTTCGTGTCCACAGTGCCTGTCACGTTCCACGCTCCGTATGAAGTGATTTTGGCCCCATTTTGGTGTGGGTCAAGATGATAGGAAACGGATGGCTTTAGCGAGTGACAAGTCTCGTCATATCAGTGACGTGCAGTGTGTTCCATTCAGGGATTCTCAGTTTTGTAAAAAAAAAAAAATTCTTATTTGAATTTTTATTTATGCCTCGGGCCACTTGCTGTAGCTGCTTGCTGATGTTTTCGAAATTTATTTCTTATTTTGTTATAGCTTATTTATAGTGAGACATTTGCTTGCTGCTTGTGTAGCTGTTGACAGATTTACTTTTTTTTATTTCAGTGGCTAATATCTGTTCTGTTGCTATTAATGTATAATATATTTTTCTTTTACGTTTAATTTGTCTTTATGTAACTGCATAGTGTTTGTATTCTTTTCATAGAGTGAGAGAGAGAGAGAGAGAGAGAGAGAGATTTTTTCTTTCTCTCCACCTAACTGTGACTCAACAGTTACCACTTGTGCTGTGACCCACGATGAGACGAGAGAGAGAGAGAGAGAGAGAGAGAGAGAAGAGAGAGAGAGAGAGAGAGGAGGTGTCTAGGAATGTAATAAACTCCAGCGTCCTTTGTTCATCTACATGTTATGGAAATTAACATTTTTCACTTTTAGATGTAGCCTAATTCCTTCTCTCTCTCTCTCTCTCTCTCTCTCTCTCTCTCTCTCTCTCTCTCTCTCTCTCTCTCTCTCATATGCAGCTGAAATAACCTGATTGGTAAGATGTAATTACCTGTGAAATTTCAGCTAGTAAAGAAAATTCGAATTTTCTGTCGCATAAAAGAAAAATTGACTTAAAATGCTGAATTCGCTGTGAAAAAGTCTATAAGTAAACAGGGATTAAATCTCTCTCTCTCTCTCTCTCTCTCTCTCTCTCTCTCTCTCTCTCTCTCTCTGTTTGATTTTGAATCTTCTGTAGTTTTTTTTTTTCGTTGACCTTGTCCTTTTCGTATCAATTGATTTCCTCTCTCTCTCTCTCTCTCTCTCTCTCTCTCTCTCATTTGTCTGATTGTTATTCGTTCTCGTTTATGTCACCTTTCTGCATCAGTTGCTTTCCTCATTCCCTCTGCTCCTCTCTCTCTCTCTTCTCCATTCTCTCTCTCTTCACCTAGTCCAGTTTCTAAACCCACCCCCTTCAACCCCCCCCCCCCCACCCCCCCCCCCCGCCCCCAACTCCCCGAAAGGCGAAACTCGTCGGCCGTGGGGCGATTCATTAAGTCGTCCGATTTGTGAATTATTCACAACTTTTTGAATTATTCAGCGACTTGAGACGACCGCTCAGTGCGTTCTTTCATCCGTGGCTTCAAGGTTCATAAAAGTCTGTGCTTGTGTTTGCGCACGTGCAGCCGTTCCTTTTTTTTTTCTTTCTTTCTTTTTCTACGCTCTGAATTTCTTGAAGCTGTGTGGTGTGTGTTGTGTGTGTGTGTGTACACGTCTGTTTGCTAGCAATGGATGTGCGTGAGAATATATTTTTCTACGCCGTATGCATTCTTTAGTTCATCTCCTCAAGGTTATAGTTTTCGAAATCTTGTCTGTAAGAATTCCAACCCCCCACAAAAAAAAAAAAAATAATAAAATAAAAACACTCCTAAGTCCAGTGTTGATTTTAGTAAGCCCCCCCCCCATTCCCCTGTACCTCCCCATTCATACCACAACTCTCTCCCGCAGACTTTTGTGTTACGTTTCAAGTTACTTAACATTCGTTTGTAGAATTACATTATTATCTTGTCCCTTTTTATTTTCTCTGATTCGGCATTAAACATTGTATTTTCTTCTGCGTTTTGTATTATTTTATTCCTAATCGGATAAGTGCATTTGTTTTAACGTTAACGTACAATACACAAATTTCTCTTTCTCTCTCTCTCTCTCTTCCTCTCTCTCTCTCTCTATCTCTCTCTCTCGCATGATAGGTAAGAAGGTAGGTCATATAGATGCGGTAATCCCGTAATTGCAGATTAATAAGGCAGCTTAAGAAGAAGAGAGACCACGATAAAAGACATTAGCCTTTTGTTGGGGGAAACAGTCTATTAATAAGAATGAGTAACATATTATGAGTAGCAAAAGGGATTCCATGCACTAAACTTGAGATTAATCGAGATAAATGCAGAATTCATACGGAAAAAATATTGTTGATTAAATAATATTGTATTTTTGTTGGGGATTAGCGTAGATTAAAAATTCAATTCGTTTTGTTGATTAAAGAGATTATTTTTATGTAGTAGTACAAAATTGTTATTGTTTATTCAAGTTTGGTGAAATACTAGGTTAATCCAAAACGCAGATATATATATATATATATATATATATATATATATATATATATATATATATATATATATATATATATACAGCCTGACTGAGAAAATAAAAAAAAAAACAAAATGATAATCTCTGGTACTTTTATACTTTTAGCAGCAGACTCTACGGTTCTGCAGTTAAAAGTATAAAAGTCCCAGAGATTATTTTCGTCTTTTCTCAGTAAAAGTCTTAATATTGAATATTATAATATAAAAAAAATATGTAGAAAACTTCCACATTAGCCGTTGTACCATATGCGTTCACAGAAGTCTCTTGAGCAGGGCGTCTATTTACTATAGTAGATTCACATCACTCGTGCATTTGATGTCTAGGCCAGTCCCCTACGTCGTTCCTGATTGGCTGTTGATAAGCCAATGACAGGGCTGGAAACTGTCTCTCTCGAGAGCTCACATGTGTAGGATCTATGTTCCACCTCTCCTGAGGGATACGTCTTTCAGGAGAGGTGGAAAATACATCCTCCCTATGTGAACTCTCTCGAGAGACTGAGAGTTTCCAGCCCTGTGATTGGCTTATCAGTAGCCAATCAGGAGCGTCGTAAGGGACTGGCGTAGACATCAAATGCACGGTTGATGTGAATCTAATTTAGTATGGACTCTCTCGCGTCCTGGATGTTAAGGCCATCTTCATACCAACTGTTTTTCCATTTGTAGTTCTTCCTCTCCTTCTTCCTTCTGCCACATATGTATTCTACTCTTTATGATCCATTCTTTCTCTCTGCTTGCCTTTTTCCCCTTTTAATTCTCTGTATCTCCACATTTTCATAATTCATGTCCTTAGCTTCTACGAGTACCTTTCACTTTTTATTGGAATATCCACACTTTACTTCCATAAAGTACAGTTGGCGCAGAATCCATATATGCCTTCTAGCCTTGGCTTCCGTATTTTAAGTCATCCGAACACATCCTGGTATCTCTGTGACTCATCTCTTCACCTATCTTACTCCCATACGAAATATTTACTCTCAAATACCTAGGTAAGTCAGCTGCTCCATATTAGCCTTCATTTTTCCATTTCTCCGCTTCCCGTTTACTTCGTAATCTTACTCATGCTCGCATGCAGTCTTAACTTTCTGTCCTCGTAAACAGTTTCAAACTTTCACTTGTCTACTCAATTTCTCTTCACTAACCTCAGTCTGCACTGTATCATCTGCAGACATCATTCATTCCGCACTCATTGTACATTACGCCCTTTTTCCAACTTCTTGCACAACTCCATCCAGAAACAGCCATGGAGACATAGCACTTATATGTATCAGCCCCAGTTGTACACTAAACCAGCCACTCTCTTGTCTGCAACCTCAAACACACTTGACGTCCTTTGAAAAATTGCAACTTACTTAATAAAAAACATCCTGGGCACCCTCCACTTTTCCTCTCCACTTCTGTTATAAACTTTCTCTAGGCCCCTGTATTCCCACACACAACTTTTCCTTTACTTCCTGCCTTCACACTAAGCCGTTTCGTAAGCACACTTAATCCACACGCCATTTTCCTTGTCTTGATTCTACTTTTCTTCCCTTATCAATCTTTTTGTTTCTTCCCTTATCAACCTTTTTGTTTCTTCCCTTATCAATCTTTTTGTTTCTTCCAATATCAATCTTTTTGTTTCTTCCCATATCAATCTTTTTGTTTCTTCCCTTATCAACCTTTTTGTTTCTTCCCTTATCAATCTTTTTGTTTCTTCCCATATCAATCTTTTTGTTTCTTCTCTTATCAATCTTTTTCTCGTCTACAGTTTATTACTTTATCAGTGGAGATCCTGACACAAACTTGTTTGTGTATGTGTATGAATGTATGTATGTATGTATGTATATATGTAGGTGTGTGTATTTTATGACTCTGAGCTTATTTTACTGCTGAATTTTATTCGTAGTCTAAAGAAATATACTCAGTTCATTTAAATGAGAGCTGGTATGAAGACTATTCCCTGAAAATTGTTCACATATCGTCTTTAAAATACACACGGTGGGTTTACCTGGGAGGGTAAGTACCTACACCCTACGGGTAATGACCGGCCTGCTCTTATTACCAGACTAGATATAAGACATAAATACAGGGGGGGAGAGAGAGAGAGAGAGAGAGAGAGAGAGAGAGACACACACACACACACATTCTCTCTCTCACACATATATATCATCATCATCATCATCATCATCCGCTATTGCTAGTCCACTGCAGGACAAAGCCCTCAGACATGTCCTTCCACTCCCGTCTGTTTATGGTCTTTCTATGCCATTCTATACCCGCAAATTTTCTTAGATCGTCAATCGATAATCTTCTCTTCCTTCCCCTGCTTCGTTTGCAATCTCTAGGGACCCATTCTGTTATTCTTCTCGTCCATCTATTATCTGACATTCTCATTATATGTCCTGCCCACGCCCATTATTTTTTACTTGTTAAAATATCCTCTACTTTAGTTTGCTTTCGTATCCATTTTGTTCTTTTTCTGTCACATATGTTTAGGGATGTAGCCATCCCGCCTTTAGAAAGTGTGATCATCCAATGATAAGTATCGGCATTTGGTGTTGTCAGGAATAAGGTTGTAGGGTTAACAACCTCATCCTTGGAGACTTGTTAAGAAGCCTGTTAGCAGTCCCCCTTCTGACGTCAAACCTTTTCAATTTGAAAGAGGGTTATGATGAAGAATGAATATAGAAGAGCTGAAGAAATCGCATACACAGACTGCATAAATAAAGCTCAACATACAACGGATCAGTATAACAGTCGTTGCTTTTCTGACCAAAAAAAAAAAAAAATTGCTGATGTTCCCCATCTGATGTTATACGATCAATTCCGTACTCGCCATTTATAGAGATTAGTTGGATAATGAAGGCTTTTCCCCCTACTTCTCTGGCTCCCTCGTACCTCAGAAGGAGTGAAGTTCGTCTCACAAGGGTTCAGACCCGCGTTCAATTCCCGAAACCGACGAGGAGAATCGTGGCATGGGCTTATTTCCGTAATTTTCTAGCCTGCTTCTCTTGGCTTAAGTAATATTTGATATGCCTGGATTTTATTCGGCTTTTCTTGGCCGCAGTTTGGACCTAGAAAGAAAGTACATAAAAATATCGAGGATGAGGGACGGGAGTGATCGCAGCTCTCTCTCTCTCTCTCTCTCTCTCTCTCTCTCTCTCTCTCTCTCTCTCTCTCTCTCTCTCTCTCTCCCGTTCCTGTGTTTTATGAGAGGAACAACTCCTGACCTTCATCCTTACATCTCATGTAATTGAAGGGCTCAGCACAACAATGGCCTTGGTTTTTTAATAATTTTTCTGCGTTATGGTCTGAAGATTATCCCTCCAACCCCCAAACCACCTACCCACTCTCTCTCTCTCTCTCTCTCTCTCTCTCTCTCTCTCTCTCTCTCTCTCTCTCTCTCTCTCTCACACACATGCACACGCAAGGTCTTCTGAAATAATGGCCTCATATTTCAATTTGCTAATTTACGGTGTGAAGATTAACCTCTCTCTCTCTCTCTCTCTCTCTCTCTCTCTCTCTCTCTCTCTCTCTCTCTCTCTCCTTTCTTTCTCTTGGGAACAAATAGTCGCTGACGACGCTGCAAAATGCAAAACTTGTCGTACTGAATAGTTTAGATTTTTTACTTTGTCAAGAGTTTCTCTCTCTCTCTCTCTCTCTCTCTCTCTCTCTCTCTCTCTCTCTCTCTCTAAGTATGTATGTATGTAGAATGTTAAAAACGTTCTTCTATTCAAACCTGAAAAGTGTCAGATTAGGTGTTAAAGCTGGGCTTTTGTCTTCATAACCGAATCATTTCAGGTTTCATTTTTGCCCGTGGCAGACGCCACGAAAATAGAAATGACCTCTATTCATGAATCCCTCCCTCATGGCGGAATAATAATAAAGCATAATATTCTTCTTCATCCACAGCGAAATATCGTCTAGGTGTCTGGTGTTGGGTCGTTTAAAAGAATGAATGTTTCATGCACGTTTAATAGAGCCACAGTCGATTCTCTTCACAACTTCCAGTGTTCATTTTAATGCAAATATATCTAACTAATCCTACAGCTAGCTTAAGACGCTAGAGTTATTTTTTTCCCCAACTTCCATGTTAATTTGTTAAATGAAATCCGTTCTGCTCTTACTATATCTCTTATGGGATGTATAATATGTATATCTCATGTATATTATATCTCTTTATAACGATATATAATATGCATATTATTTATCTTCAGAAAGAGATGTAATATGCCATCCACAAATAATATAGCCACAGTAAATTTTCTTCACTGCTTCTTATGTTGAATTTAGGGAAATAAATTTTGCTCATCCTGTATTTCTAACAATTTTTTCCAGCTCCCCATTTTGATTTTTTAAAAGAAATAAATTATGCTATTTTAATATCTTATCAACACGGTAATTGCTATAGTAGATTCACATGAACCGTGCATTTGACGTCTAGGCCAGTCCCTTACGACGCTCCTGATCAGCTATTGATAAGCCAATCACTGGGCTGGAAACCCTGTCTCTCTCGAAAGTTCATATGGGTAGGATCTATGTGCCACCTCTCCTGAGATATGCGTCTTTCAGGAGAGGTGGAACATACATCCTGCCTATGTGAACTCTCGAGAGAGAACGAGAGTTTCCAGCCCAGTGATTGGCTTATCAACAGCCAGTCAGGAGCGTCGTAAGGGACTGGGACTAGACGTCGTCAAATGCACGGTTCATGGGAATCTACTATACCTTCATGTTCTACGTATGGCTTCAAAGTCGGTAATAAGTTTGGAATACCACAAATGATTAAGAAGTGAAGTGATCCAACTTAGGCAAAGCAGCAGCAGGTTTTAAAAGTGTCAGAAATCGATGAACTTCAATCGATGTGGCTTCATATGCCCTCCCGGGAGACAGACTATATTCGTTAACATGACATTAAGCTCACAGAAACAACTCCTCCCTCCCCCCCACCTCACCTCACCTCTCTCTCTCTCTCTCTCTCTCTCTCAACGGAGGTGAATGAAACCAAGGCCTCGCCTTGTAAGTGTGGTTTACCCAGGGGCTGGGTCAAAGAGGTCGCTTTCTCTCACTCGCTCTCCGATATATGTTCCTTTACATTCGTGTATGTTTATATATATATATATATATATATATCTATATATATATATATATATATATATATATATATATAGTAGATAGATAGATTATATATTACTGAGAGAGAGAGAGAGAGAGAGAGAGAGAGAGAGAGAGCTGTGAGGCGATTTTTGTCGCACGGCCCTAGAGGCCCACGGTGCTAATGATAGAAATGATTTAGATTCTATTTCTTTGAAACTTCCATCGTGACTGTAGGACAAAGCATGATGGTTGCATTATAGTTGATTTGTGGAGGGTCGCAGTCAAAGTAGGAAATGCTCAGCCTCCACGATTCTTTGTGCACCGGGAGGTTAGCACATCTGCATTTACCACACACACACACACACACCAATTCTCCACCCTTTTGTTAGATGGATTTTGATTGACAAAATATAGAATGCGTGTGTGTGTTTGTGTGACTTTCTACACGCACTGGATTGGACAGCCTTGGAATATCTCTCTCTCTCTCTCTCTCTCTCTCTCTCTCTCTCTCTCTCTCTCTCTCTCTCTCCTCCAGCTGCGCGCGCGATAAAAGGCCAAGTAGCCGGAGATCCATTGATTCTTCTGTTCGGTGAATGAGAGCGTTTTTTTTTTCTCGCCTTAATTTGATATTTAAAAAAAAAGAAAAAAAAAAATCGGATTTCGAGTGGGCGTGAGTTCCTGGAAAAGATCAGCCAGTCTGAATTGGAGACCTTCGCCGGTGGATGTGAGAGATTCCATGAATGGAGCAAGTAAATTAGGAGAGAGAGAGAGAGAGAGAGAGAGAGAGAGAGAGAGAGAGAGAGAGAGAGTCGGCGAATTTAGACAAAAATCGCTGGGTAGAAAATGGTTGAAAAAATGACCAAGTAATGAGATAAATAAAGATGGAAATTAGACGATTATTTAACTATTTAACTGAAGGAAGCTATGAGAGAGAGAGAGAGAGAGAGAGAGAGAGAGAGAGAGAGAGAGAGAGAGAGAGAGAGAGTCGGCGAAAATACATATTGACATATTTAACTCAACATATTTAGACTGAAATAACTCACTGGGTAGAAAATGGTTGAAAAAATTACCAAGTAATAAGATAAATAAAAATAGAAATTAGACGAATATTTAACTGAAGGAAGCTATTAGAGAGAGAGAGAGAGAGAGAGTCGGCGAAAATACATATTGACATACTTAACTCAACACATTTAGACTGAAATCGCTGGGTAGAAAATGGTTAAAAAAATTACCAAGTAATGAGATAAATAAAAATAGAAATTAGACGAATTATTTAACGAAGGAAGCTATTAGAAGAGAGAGAGAAGAAGAAGGGGGTGGCGGCGAAAATTTACAATGAAGGAATTACTTAACTTCAACACATTTAGACTGAAATCGGGGTAGAAAATGGTTGATTACCCAAGATGAGATAAATAAAAATAGATTAGAGAATATTTAACTGAAGGAAAGCGAGAGAGAGAAGAGAAGGGAATGAGAGGTCGGCGGAAAAACATATTGACATACTTAACTTCAAACACATTTGACTGATTTCGTAGTAGAAAATGGTTGAAAAAATTACAAGTAAATGATATAAATAAAAATAGAAACGTTAGCGGTTATTTAACTAAAGGGAAAGCTATTAGAGAGAGAAGAGATGGAGGAGGAGATTTGAAAAAAGGGAGATGAGAGAGTGGCGGAAAGTAAAATATTGACATAATTAATAACACAATTTAGAAAATGGAAATCGTGGGTAGAAAAATGGTTGAAAAAATTACCAAGTAATGAGATAAATAAAAATAGAAATTAGACGAATAATTAACTGAAGGAAGCTATTAGAGAGAGAGAGAGAGAGATTCGGCGAAAATACATATTGACATACTTAACTCAACACATTTAGACTGAAATCGCTGGGTAGAAAATGGTTGAAAAAATTACCAAGTAATGATATAAATAAAAATAGAAATTAGACGGTTATTTAACTAAAGGAAGCTATTAGAGAGAGAGAGAGAGAGAGAGAGAGAGAGAGAGTCGGCGAAAATACATATTGACATACTTAACTCAACACATTTAGACTGAAATCGCTGGGTAGAAAATGGTTGAAAAATTAAATTCCAAGTAATGCGATAAATAAAATGGAAATTAGACTAATAATTAACTGTGGAATCTATTAGAGAGAGAGAGGAGAGATTTCGGGCCGAAAATACATGACATACTTACTCAAACTTTAGACTGAAATGCTGGGTAGAAAATGGTTTAAAAAATTACCAATAATGAGATAAATAAAATTAGAAATTAAGGTTGTTTTTAACTGAAGGAAGCTATGAGAGAGAGAGAGAGAGAATAGAGAGAGAGAGAGAGAGAGAGATAGAGTCGGGGCGAAATACATATTGACATACTTAACTCAACACAATTTGACTGATCGCTGGGAGAAAAATGGTTGAAAAAATTTACAAGTAATGAGGAAAATTAAAAAAGAAATTAAGAACAATATTTAACTGAATCTTATAGAGAGAGAGAGGAGAGAGAGAGAGAAAGAGTCGGCGAAAATACACATTGACATACTTAACTCAACACATTTAGACTGAAATCGCTGGGTAGAAAATGGTTGAGAAAATTACCAAGTAATGAGATAAATAAAAATAGAAATTAGACGAATATTTAACTGAAGAAAGCTATTAGAGAGAGAGAGAGAGAGAGAGAGAGAGAGAGAGAGAGAGAGAGAGAGAGAGAGTCAGCGAAAATACATATTGACATACTTAACTCAACACATTTAGACTGAAATCGCTGGGTAGAAAATGGTTGAAAAAATTACCAAGTAATGAGATAAATAAAAATAGAAATTAGACGAATATTTAACTGAAGGAAGCTATTAGAGAGAGAGAGAGAGAGAGAGAGAGTCGGCGAAAATACATATTGACATACTTAACTCAACGCATTTAGACTGAAATAACTCACTGGGTAGAAAATGGTTGAAAAAATTACCAAGTAATGAGATAAACAATAATAGAAATTAGATGAATATTTAACTGAAGGAAGCTATTAGAGGAGAGAGAGAGAGAGAGAGAGAGAGAGAGAAGGAGAGCGAGAGGAGTCGGCCGAAAATCCTATTGACAAACTTAACTCAACACATTTAGACTGAAATCGCTGGGTAGAAAATGGTTGAAAAAATTACCAAGTAATGAGATAAACAAAAATAGAAATTAGATGAATATTTAACTGAAGGAAGCTATTAGAGAGAGAGAGAGAGAGAGAGAGAGAGAGAGAGAGAGAGAGAGAGAGAGAGAGAGAGAGAGAGAGAGAGAGTCGGCGAAAATACATGTTGACATACTTAACTCAACACATTTAGACTGAAATCGCTGGGTAGAAAATGGTTGAAAAAATTACCAAGTAATGAGATAAATAAAAATAGAAATTAGACGATTATTTATTTAACTGAAGGAAGCTATTAGATAGAGAGAGAGAGAGAGAGAGTCGGCGAAAATACATATTGACATACTTAACTCAACATATTTAGACTGAAATAACTCACTGGGTAGAAAATGGTTGAGAAAATTACCAAGTAATGAGATAAAGAAAAATAGAAATTAGACGAATATTTAACTGAAGGAAGATATTAGATAAAGAGAGAGAGAGAGAGAGAGTCGGCGAAAATACATATTGACATATTTAACTCAACATATTTAGACTGAAATAAATCGCTTGGTAGAAAATGGTTTAAAATAATGACCAAGAAATGAGGTAAATAAAAATAGAAATCAGATGATTATTTAACTGAAGGAAGCTATTAGAGAGAGAGAGAGAGTCGGCGAAAATACATATTGACATACTTAACTCATTTAAGAGAGAGAGAGAGAGAGAGAGAGAGAGAGAGAGAGAGAGACTGGCCGTTGGCTGAGTTGCAATATTGTCATTTTTGGTCATTTTTTCAATTAGTTTTAAACGAAAGCACGCAGCCTGGATGTTGGGCTTCATTAATTTTAATTTGCTGTATTGTCAAACTCGCAAAGGATGAACTCGACAAAGTTTGTGTGTATGGTGATGACAGACAGAAAGACACAAACAGACAGACAAGGAAGGCTAGGTGCTTGTTTGAAGTTATTTTTTATAATATGCTAATAATTTTTTTAGTTTTACACACATATACACACACTCAGTTGCTGACCAAGGAGGTCATCATAATATAAAGTTTTATCATTGTTTTCATGCATTAATTGTTTATTTCAAGTTTGCACACATTCACTCAGTGCTAGTTGGCGATTTTGTACATTTCGGCATTTTGCTCTATTTTTTCACTTATAGAAAATTCCTTTCTTAAGACCTCGTTAAATAAAGCACTGTCCATTCATAGTCAACAAAAGCACCAGATTTATGACGACTGTAGTAATGAATAAATGTGGAGTGGCTCCATCAAGATATTGCTATATATATATATATATATATATATAATATATATATTATATATATATATATATATATATATATATATATATATATTGAAGTACATACATTCTATATATTAAATTTAAATACATACATACATATGGCAAAGATATGAAAGTTGTATAGTTGTAAGGTAGTATTGCGAGGAGAGAGAGAGAGAGAGAGAGAGAGAGAGAGAGAGAGAGAGAGAGAGAGAGAGAGAGAGAGGAGCTACCCAATTAATCATGTTCACACTCCCATCAAAAGTTCCTTATAAAGAATGTATCAGCCTGCTTTCCATTATAGCAGTTACCCGTCGCAAACGGTTATAAATAGAACGGTGCATGGCATGATTCCTGCCTTCTGGGAAAATCGTAGGTGCCGGTAACCTCTGGTCCTGGGAACCTAATGATTCCCGGCGTGTGGAATTTCGTGTGTGGGGCGTCAGCTAAGTGGACCTAGTGCTGCATTTCTCCGAAGAGGTTTTAGGCTAAATATCGACTAAACAATTATCAATTTACGTTGCAAAACTGTGGTCATTAAACTGTATTTTCTGGAATAGTGATGAAGTTCCAAGAGATGCTAACGTATTGATTAGAGTTTTTTTTTATTTATTTAATAATGTTCATACATTCTATTCAGCGCCTCAGTGGCGTGGTCGGTATGGTGTTGACCTTCCACCTCGGTGGGTGCGAGTTCTATACTCGGGCATTCCACTGAGGAGTCAGAGATGTGTATTTCTGGTGATAGAAGTTCACTCTCGACATGGTTCGGAAGTCACGTAAAGCCGTTGCTGAATAACCACTGTTTCTATGCAACGTAAACACAAAATACAAACAAACAAACAAACATACATTGCTTCCAATCACATGAATATTCTCGTACCTTTGAACCTTATGATTATATCTTGAACCCACTTTTGGTTTATATCTTGAACCCGAACCGTAAGCGGTAATACTCGATGGGGATATATTAGGATACGAAATGACAGTAGTAGTAGCAGTTGTAGAAATAATAGTGTAGTATGCTACGAGATATTATAAGGTAATGATTACGAGATCGATTTGTTTGCACAAGATGCTTTTATCTAAGGCGTCAGGTGAGGTTCGGAGAATTAGGGACCCGCACAGGTAAGGGGTGCTGACAGGCGGCGGTAATATCGTTAGGGTCATGCGGAAATTTAAAGCGTTTTGCAATGAACGAGGTGAAAGTTAGCTTTGATGACAGGGGAGGGTTCAGTCATGTCGCCTTCACGTCACACCTGCCAGGCCACCTCTCCTCACATTTGTGGTATTTGTAGTCACCGTTTCATTACCTCTCCTACTATCTGCTATAGATTCAAATCAACGGTGCATTTTATGTCTTGGCCAGTCCCTTACGACGCTCCTGATTGGCTGTTGATAAGCCAATCACAGGGCTGGAAACTCCCAGTCTCTCGAGAGAGTTCACTTGGATAGGATCTGTGTTTCACCTCTTCTGAGGGATACGTTTTTCAAAAGTATCTCTTGGGAGAGGTGGAACATAGATACTGCCTATGTGAACTCTCTCCAGAGACATTTTCCAGCCCTGTGAGTGGCCTATCAACAGCCAATCAGGAGCGTCGTAAGGAACTGGCCTAGACATCAAATGCAGGGTTGATGTGAATCTACTATAGCTTTGACATTTTTTTCTTGCTCCCGTCTTCATCAGACTTGAAGTAACCTATTTTTCTGAATTCAAGCAACAGGAAAGTCTAAAGCTTCCTTTGTGCTTAAGCCTCATTTTTCTTCGGTTGTTTTCATTGGATTTTTTTCTTTTCGTGTTCTCTTTTGACAAATGCCCCATCGGGGGTTAGTGTCGTGAGTGCACCTCATGCTGTGCACTGTATGCATTACCTAGGGTTCTTTGCAGCGTCCCTTCGGCCACTAGCTGCATCCCCTTTCATTCCTTTTACTGCACGTCCGTTCATATTCGCTTTCTTCCATCTTTCTTTCCACCCTCCCCTAACAATTGTTTCTTTGTGCAACTCCGAGGTTTTCTTCTTGTTACCCCTTTAAAACCTTTTTAAATCTCAATTTCTCTTTCAACCTTGAATGAACTTACAGGTCACAGCGCTTGGGCTTTGGCCTAAATTTATAGGTCCCAGCGCTTGGCTTTTGGCCTAAATTTTATATTCCGATCCCCATAGACATTTGGTCATATACTCTCGGTAATTAACAGTTTGCGTAATAAGTGGATACTTGTGATAATGGTAGGAGCCCTTTTAAACAGAATATAATCAGTACAGTTAAAGAAAAGGCGGAACAAAGAGTTTAGTCGGATCATTACCGTGTTGAACCTTGCAGCACCGTAGTCTTGAGAGCAAATCAATAATCACCAGGTAATTACCACGGTATGGTAGTAGCGTGAGTGAATAGTTAATGTTTACAATGTTGTCGTTTTGCATTATTTAGTGGTAGTTTTATCGGCGAGACGGGATTAACCAAACGTCCCTCTCACACAAACGATAAGCTGAATTAAATACCCATGGAAGATTCCTCTCTCTCTCTCTCTCTCTCTCTCTCTCTCTCTCTCTCTCTCTCTCTCTCTCTCTCTTTCAAACAAATGTTACGAGAAAGGGACAGAGATAGAGATATAAAAAGAGAAATTATCGCCAAAATAAAGTGCACTTTGTCTTGCGATAATTGGAATAAGTGGATAAATGGAAGATTCGTCCTCATTGCCTCTCTCTCTCTCTCTCTCTCTCTCTCTCTCTTCTCTCTCTCTCTCTCTCTCTCTCTGCGTGTGTCTATTTCAACTTTATATGGTGATTGTCTGTTAGAGTCTTCGTTATGTTTTTCCTTGTTGTCACGTATAAGGATTCTGGTCTTTGGTAGCATAGTGTTTTACTAGTTTTTCTTATTAAATAGCGAATGTGTATGTAACCACAAAAGAGGGAATAACTACTCTAATCGATGTGACCCAGGTTTAGGAACAAGGCACGTGTCATCAAGTGAAAAATTAATCAAGACTTTCACAGAGAACGTTTAGAAAAAACGTATCATTAAAAAGAGAAATATTAGAACTTTTATATTTCGTCATTTTACTTGTAATGAACAAAGCATGTACCATTTATATATATAAGTAGTATATATATATATATATATATATATATATATATATATATATATATATATATATATATATGTGTGTAAAATTGTACATGTCACGACCTTTCTTTAGTGGTCAGACACGTCCTCTTGTGGTTGGAACTTCGACTTCGACTGAAAACAGTCATACGCAAAACAAGTTTTACGAGGATGTCAGAATATAGGATCCCGAACCCAAAGTAGCTTCCTTAGCAGTGTAACTTTAGTGCAAGGGCCGGCGATGGCGGCGGCATCGTAATGCATATTCACCCGAAGCTCTTTTGCACTTTCGCCACTCGGGTCGTGTCCTATACAGGTATCGATTGTCTCTGCCCTTCCCCCCTCCCGCGGCCACACAGGTGTTTATGCTGATCCAGACGGCGGCTCTCATCCAATCAGAATATAACCCCCCCCCCCCCCCCCCTCCCCCTTTGGAGGTAAAAGGTCAGGTGCATGCATAGGTGTGTGTGTGTGTGTGTGTGGGAAGCCTTTGCCGTTGACGTAAATACCCAGATCTTAGATGGGTATTGTTAGCTCATCATACACTCATTTACTTGTAGAAATGTTGCTGGATACAGATTTTTGTATCTGGAATCTATGAAATAATATATATACGAATATATATATATATATATATATATATATATATATATATATATATATATATATATATAAGCGTGTATCTGCTGTGATTTTTTAACATCTACCGTGATATATATATATATATATATATATATATATATATATATATATATATAGTATATATATATATATATATATATATATATATATCTATAGTATATTATATATATATAGCGTGTATCTGCTGTGATTTTTTAACATCTACCGTGATTCTTTAAAAACATATATATATTATATATATCATTTATTATATATATATTTAATACTATATATTATATATATATATATGCTAACTGCTATCACGCCTCATATATCGTTTAATATCCAGTTCACTATATCTTGATATATATATAATATATTATATAATACTATATATATATATTATATATAACTGATATCACTCTCATATATCGTTTAATATCCAGATCACTATATCTTGGAATATGTTATACCCAAGGAGGATCATAATTGGAAAGTATTTCGTCCCCGCCAGGTTTAGAATCCGAATATATGTGAATAAAAAATGTCAGTTTGTTCATAAGTAACAAAAATTTATAATTTGTCAGATACTACAGACTTACCAATCAGCTGCCATGGTGGTGTTGGTGGTGGCCTGGTATCGATTTACATGACAGACCCAAATCTCAACAGGCATATGTACGACAGTGATATAAACTTATATCTCTCTTGATAGCTGTCAGTCACGGTCTAGCGATGTTTCTACTATCTATCTATCTATCTATCTATCTATCTATCTAACTATATATATATATATATATATATATATAATATAACATAATATATATATATGTATGTGTTTTTTATATATATATAATATACTATATATATGTATGTATGTTTGTATGTATGTATATATATATATATATCTATATATTTTATATAGTATATATATATGTATGTATGTATGAATATATATATATATATATATATATATAATATATATATATATATATATATATATATATATATATATATATATATTATCTATATGTATGTATGTATGTATGAATATATATATATATATATATATATATATATATATATATATATATATATAATAAGCATATATGTGTGTGTGTACATACACAAACTTACATACATGCTTAAATATATCTAAGTATATATATATATGTGTGTATTTGTGTGTGTGTTAGCTTTATGTAAATAAGTTTAAATAAGATAAGTATTATAGCTAGCGTTCATATTGCAACTGACAGTATTATTGAAAAACTGTGTTGGTTCGAGTGGCCGAAAACGTGAAATCTGACATGAAAAGCAATGAGAGTGCTTCAGTCCTGAGCAGGACTGAAGCACATGAGACAGCAGATATATATAAGAGGGGTAACGTAAAAACAGCCATTACATTTCTCCTGTTTTGCGAGGGACGTTAAGTACCCTTCCCCAGTTCAGTGGAGCTTAAGTTATCGTGATGGACATGGAGGGGTGGTTCTCCTGACAACTCTCGTCCTCCTGTTTTCCTTCCTCTCCTCGTCTTTGTGTTCGAAATCAAATGGTAAATCCTTGCGAGTTCTTGTTATCGCTCTGCCATGGATTTAAAGCAGAAGAAAAAATTCAAGTGGAATATTTTCAATAGGTATAAATACTTGAAGTGCGCGAGAGTTGTGTTCAAACCGTCAGTGAATTATGCGCTACTGTATATTTGGTGTGCATTTAATTAATTTCCATTATTTTGCCGTAAATATCCTTTTTATAAGGGTAGATGTTGCATGCTGATGCTTTTAAGCTTCGTGCAGATTTGAAAAGAAATCGTTAAACGATTTGTTGCTTGAATTTCTATACTTGGTGATGTTCTTTCCATCAAAAGCAAAGCTTTGGAATTATATCCTTGCCTCAGTTTCCTAGGTTCTTATGATACGGCAGACATTGAACAGAGGCGTCGTAAACTATGTGCAACTGGCAACATGATTGCAAGGAGGTTTGCCTTCTGTCACCGAGACGTGAAACTGCTGCTCTTCCGCTCGTACTGCTACAGTATCTATGGGTGTTCCCTCTGGACGAACTATACCCGAGAGACCATGAGACGCATCACTGTTGTGCACAATGACATTCTGAGACGCCTCACAAACACTCCCCGCTACCACTCCGCCACACAGATGTTCTTAGAAAACCACCTGGACAATTTAAAAATCATTGTTAGGCGAACAATGTCCAGTCTGGTAACCCAAGTGAGAAACAGCAGCAACTCGCTCATGACAAAGCATCCTAAGGAGTGAAGCAAGAAGATCTAAATTGTGGGAAAGATGGGAAAATGAGACCTTGTCCCCTAAAGACTTAATCTCTGTATTGGCGCAAGATGTCATCATTGCAGATTTTGTCCTTACCTTTATTGCTGATATTTTAATTTTTCATTATTACTGTGGATTAATATCAAGTTAAAGTTTTTTTACATTCAATTTTTGTATTTAGCCCTCTGGACCTGACTACTGTAACCACCTAAGGTCTCTAGTTGAAACTTAAGTTATATAATATGTGCACTAACTGTTATTACTCTCTAATGCATATTTTTGTCTCACCAATATATTACTGTTATTACAGTATTATAATTACTATCTTTTATGCTTACCTCAGCTATTTGTGGGATAAGTGCCGATATTATTTTTTGTATCATGTCTCATGTATCTAGATTGTGTATGTTACTGTCGTATTTGTATATTCCGTGTATATGGCCCTGAGCTGAAATAAAGGATATTATTATTATTATTATTATTATTATTATTATTATTATTATTATTATTATTATTATTATTATGAACTTCCATCCTTCAAGAGGGAGATCACTTGAACCTTCCCGTTTTAATTGATCCTCAGTTTCCTTTTTCCTTTCATTGTCGCCTTTTTTTGTATTTTTTCTAGCCGGGACTAAATAAACACATTAATTTGCCTGACTCACTGCAATACCTCAAAAATTCTATTGTCATAATTAATCTACTGTGAACGTACTACTGTTAACATTCACGTATTCATCATGAATCATACTGATTTATGTATTTCATCTTCATTAGTGCACTGAATAATCCCGATGGAGTAAAGGAGCTTAGTCCTCAAGACCTAAATTTCATTATCAATTAATCAATCAATAGCTTTTTTATTTCCCGTTAAAGAAACAATTGAAAATTTAAAATTGGATGAACGTAATCCAAGTCCATAATTAGGTCAGGTAATGTTGCATTAGTATCCTCACACCATAAGTTGGGTTAGGGTTGTTACAGTGAGTCAGTTTAGGTAAGCTGCTTTACCTTGTTTTGATGCTTTAGGCCTATGTTAGAAAGGTTTAGTCACTTTGGCTGGACTACCTTAGCCGTTAATTATGTTCATTTATGTTTTTTTTTCATGAGCTGTCTTATCTGTCTGTTAGTTATTTAGTTTAGATCTTTTAATACCTCCCTTTTCATTAAGGTCTAGTTATAATTTTTGAGTTACTGCCTTGACCTACATTCAGTTCGGCAAGGTTAAATGTTTTGGATTAGCTGTTTTAGTTCCAAGTTGGCTTAGTTTCCATGAGTTTGATTAGTTTCAGAATCGTTTATAGCTTAATTTGTGCCAGAATCTATAGCCCATTAGTCGTGAGTTAGTATTTAAACCTTGCGTGTTTAAGTTTCCGTAATGACGTCTGTGCCCCCTGTGCAGTTTTATAATTTTTGTTTATTATACTTCATGGACCTATTTGGTCCCGGTTCCTGGCCTTAGCAAGACCTGGAATATCTATCCTTCGGGCCAGCCCTATGAGAGTTGATAGTCAGCTCAGTGGTCTGGTTAAGCTATTTTTATAATAATGATAATATAGCCCATTAGTATGTTATCTCTTTTGACGTAGTTGCCGTAGCCCTGTGTTGCGTCATTCTGGTTTACTATAGCAGCCAGAGACCTGTGTTAGTTTCGTGTATTTTTAAGCGTATCCTTATTATATAACGTTATACCTTCAAGGCGGGACCACCATAGTCCTCTGAAGTAACCGCCATGGCAGTAGGTTAGGTTATTCTTAGGCTGCGTTTATACCAAGCGAATCGAATCGATTCATTTCATGAAGAATCAACACGATTCATGCTTCGTCTTGATTCGCCACACTAATTTCAATGTAACCGTTTACACCCAGTGAATCGGTATGATTTGAATCGACGCGATTCGCTTGGTGTAAACGGTTATAATGAAGTTAACTGTGGCGAATCAAGACGAATCATGAGTCATGCTGATTCTTCATGAATTGAATCGATTTGATTCGCTTGGTGTAAACGCAGCCATGTTTGATTTAGATTCCTAGTCCAGTATTGGGATAGTCTGTGCTTTAATTCATTACTTTCTTTCTATCGCTGTCCTAGACTACAGTTAATTATTTAGGGATAACTGTCATTGCCTCAATTTATGTCATTCCTTTTCGATACAGTGTCCACAGCCCAAATAGAGCCTTTCTGGTATAGCAGTCATATCTCGTGTGCAAGGTTAGTCCCCTGCGGTGTAGCCACCTAAACAAACGTTACATGACTTGAGCTATAACCCGCGTCCCACCTCGGTGGTCGCGGGTTCGATTCTCGGCCATTCCATTGAGGAGTGAGAGATGTGTATTTCTTGTGATAGAAGTTCACTCTCGACGTGGTTCGGAAGCCACGTAAAGCCGTTGGTCCCGTTGCTGAATAACCACTGGTTCCATGCAACGTAAAAACTCCATACAAACAATTAAACCCAACGTTAGGTTAGCCCATGAGATAGTCTTACCATAGCTGTATGTGTGATTGATCATTTTTGACACAGCTGCCGTAGCCCCGTGTTAGCTTTGCCCTGTTTTAGTATAGCAACAATAGCCTACGTTTCGTCGACACTCTACCGTCTTGTTTTTTAATGCCGTCTTGTTTTTTAAATAATTGAACTATCCTATATTATGAAAGATAAGGCAGTTTTTAATTGGCTTCGTTCTCATCTACTAAAACAAGACTAAACTTCGACCGTTAACATTGAAGTTATGTTCCTGAGTCTGTTTTTCCTGACTCATCACCTTTTTCCCCCCATCTTTCTTTCTCTCTCTTTTTCCTTTCCAACTCTCTGTCCTCGTTTTAGAAAGAGCGCTAAGTTACACATGATACTGAAATGCTCTCTTTAAGAACGTAATGTTCTTTCAATGTGAACCAAAGGTCCCAACTTGGCCGGTAAATAATAGAGGACAAAAAACGAGCTTGTCGGTAATGCAACACGGTATTAACGTCATTGTTAAATCCGCGTTGCACAACTTCCTGGGCCGGAAATTTCAGAAATTTCTCTTGGTCAGCGTTATTCTCAAAACTAAGCGAGGGCCGGAAAAGTGTGTATTGTTGTGGGATACCGCCGTTTGCAGACTTTGAAAAATTATGAGAAAAGAAATTCTATTCTGTGTACTCGAGCAGAGGATGTTTTTTATTTTATTTTATTTATTTTTTTTTTTTTAAAGGGTTTTTTTTTTACGAAATCCTGCTCTTGATTTGTCCCTGTGTGGAGGTTAATTCTCTCTCTCTCTCTCACATCCAGTTTTGGTAACCAATTCTAAAGTGTAAGGTGCATTTATGTTAGTTTTATTTGCGTTGGATGTCAGGACAGACCTCCCACCAGTGTCCCGGCACCTTGATGTGGTGGTGGGGCTTGTGTGGTGCAAGGATGAACTGGGCGGCTACAGTACGCGGAGTAGTGCTCTACCCATGGCCAGGTCTAACCATGCTACACAGGCCAGGTTCTGAGCATCCAGACTAAGCTCGGTCCACTTTCGAGCCTTATCCTATTTTCAATCCTTATATTCTTCCCCTATCCACGAGTGACCATTAGTTGACAACCTTGGACCTACATTGGATTACGGCTCTGACTGCTCCTCTGATTTGATGGAGGGTGAAGAGACTGACATGTCTCTCCACCCGTAGAATTCGAGTACCTGAACGTGCCCGAGCGAGGGGAAAAGTCTTATGTCAAACATGGCCCCCAGAGCTGGGTCTGATCTCGACGGACTGATGACGGCCTCAAGTTCTGGAGCCATGTGTATAACCAGGTTGTAGCCTCTAGGGGTGGCCACTAAAGTTGCATAACACATCCCTCCCTTGTTGGGCTCCGTTTTACTGAGGAATATGGTGGGCGGAGGACTACCTGGCTGAAAAATTACGTACTCGTATCTATTGGATGATACCATTGGCCCCCATTGTTGACCACCCTGGAATGGACTTGGAACTGGCTCAGGAAAGTGTAAACAAAGAAGTAAACGATGATTCTAGATCCGTACCCAAATCAAATATAATAACTATGGAACCATACTTAATGCCACAAAAGGAAATTCCCTCCAGTAATAAATAAAAAAAATGAAAATATTAATAGTTTTCGAAACAGACGACCTAAATACAGAGCAGATCCTACATTAGTACACTTTGACTCATTATTTGGATATGGCACTTGGCCAAGATACTTAGTTTTTAAAACAGAAACCGAGCTGACAGCTGCTAAATTTGAAAATATTTTATTAGCTCAGTACCCAACCAAAGAAATGACATTTAGATCTATAACAAGAAAAGAATGGATAGTGGAAGCTACCACAAAACTTCAATCAGAAAATTATCAAATGCTTAATAATATGAATGGGATAAATGTCACAGTCGAAAGACATGACACGTTTGAACAGCATTGAGGAACAGTAATGTTACCACCCAATAATGATTGTGATGGCCTACCAGATGAGACATTGTTATTGAACTCATTAAAAATTAGATATCCTAATATTGAAAACGTAAAAGTATATGAAATCCCAAATAAAAGACAGCAGGGAAAAAAATTGAGAATAGCTAAAATTAAATTTGAAGGGCAGACACTTCCACCTAATATTAAAATAGAAGGCCAGAGAAGAGGAGGTATTACCCCATGTACCAAAGCCTCTTCAATGCACAAATTGCTCTAAGTATGGACATACAAAAAACAAATGTAGAAATGAACCAATTGTGCATTCTGTTGGTTCAGAAGATCATGAAACCACCTGGAACTGTGGCGTTCCCAAATGTTGTAATTGTGGACAAGACCATCATGCGAGATCAAAGATATGCCCATTCTACATATATAACACTGAATTAAAACTACTAATAAGCAGGTCTGGCATGTCAATTCCAGAAGAAGGAAAGCAAGAATTAAAATCAAGAGGTTTAATGGACCCTGCTAGAAATAAATCATATCGAGACGCTGTAGAAAAAGTAATGCCCAAGAAACATTTTATATACCTGGAAAAACTAATGAAAAACAAATAACGAGGTCATCAAACTTAGAAATTAACAAAAAATCTCTTGGAGAATCTAGCAATACAGTATCAATAAGCAACCCTTATGACGTACTAATGAAAGATGAGAATTGCCATCTCTAGAACCACTGGAAATGAAGATCATGCTGAACAAACAAGAAGAAAACGAAAGAGAAATAATTTCCCCCCCAAACCCCCCCAAAAACTCTAATTAATACTATGACGTCAAGAAGAAGAAAATGCCTAAAATCAACAGGAAAACATCCCCTAATTTAGATAATAATGATGAAATAAGTCCTTCACCAGTCTTTCCAAGTAAATTTCAAGCAATGAATTCTTCTATAGTTTTTTCAAAGTAAATCTGAAGAAAACTAAACCTTCGCCATTGTCTTTCCAAGAAATTTAAAAGACAAATTTCAATCTGTCCAAGGAAGACAAAACGATAATTGGTGAATGTCAGCAGTGTATCCAAGAAGGCGTAACACCAACTGAATCTCACCATGAACTGGTGTGGATGCCATACATGTTTTTTGCAAGATTGCAAAGAACGAAACCTTTAAATAAAAGAAAAATTGATAAACGTGATAAGGAATTTCTTAGCTAGAAAAGATAACATCTCAAGCCAGCTAGAATTACATACCAAAGATTGTATGTATTAGCACTTACAGTACTATCGTGAGAGTAAAATAGCAGTGTTAGACAATTTCTTAGCCAAACAAGAAGAAATTAAATTCACCACTGAATCAGAAGATAAAACAGAAATGTCAAAAACCCAAAAAGAAAATTAAGCTAATTAAAGAGAATAATTACCATAGTTTAAAAAAATATATAATATATATATATATATATATATATATATAAAACCAAATATACAAATAATCTTTTAAACTTTCGTTCCATTCAATTATACTATTATCCAATGGAACATAAACGGGTCTGAAAACACGAATGCACTTGGGTGAAATACAAAGACTCCTAAACGCAACATGAACCAATGTGCATATGTTTACAACACGTAATAATCCAGTCCCATCAATATGTAATTACTTTCTGGCATCCTCCGTTTCAGGAGAAGGCAAGTTAGGAACAGCAATATGTTTCATAATCGTGTAACCTATGATAAAGTTACAGTTAACAATAATTCATTTCAAATATCTTCAATTCGCCTGCATATGATAAACAAAATAGCATTTTAGTCTGCAGTCTATATAATCAACCTAATGAAAATTATGATATGGCTCAATTATCAAATATTTTATCACAATTCATGAGCCCATTCTAGTTTTAGGTGATTTTGAATGCTCACCACCCTTTATGGGATGCCAGTACCATCGACTCAGATAGAGCAGGTAAAGACATAGAAAATCTAATACTTAACTACAACTACTGTTGTCTGAATGAAAATGAAATCCCAACATACTTTTCAAAAACTCATGGACCCTATCATCTGTAGACCTGTCTATTGTCCACTTCGTTAGTAGACAGATTAGAATGGAATACTCTGGATGACCTTTTATACTAGTGATCACTACCCAATCGTAATCACATGTCTTGAAGATAATCATCAACAATTTGTACCAAAATTTAATTTTAAAAAAAGCTGATTGGGAAAAGTATGATTTAATTACTAAAAATGTTTCCCCTTTCCAAAGTAACAATGATCACAATGAAATTAATGAATATTTTACAGATTTCGTAATTAGTTTCTGGAATAAATCAATACCAATGACAACTTGTAAGCCAAAAATAAATCCTGTTCCATGGTGGTCTAGAGAACTTTCAGATATTATCATACTGAAGCACAAGTATGAGTAGACGATTAGACAGACTAAACCAAAGATATAACAAATTATATAAAAGTAATAGATATACATTGAAAGGGTTTTTTTTTTAGTTATTAATAGCTATGGCAAAATTGATTATATCAAACCTTTATTGAATAAAATATCTGCTCAATTCAGGAAAAAGTTTATTAGCAATAGGAAATCATCTTGGCATAATTACGTCGCAGACTTCTCCGGTGACACTGTTAAACAAATGTGGGATAGATTTAGAAAAATTAATGGCAAATATAGTCGATCACCTAGATCCCCAATATTACATAATGGGAAAAAAGTTCATGATTTAAAAGATATATCAAATATAATAGGTCGCCACCTAGAATCAGTAGGCAATAGCCTGAATTTAGATGAACATTTTCGCATTAGGAAAAAGAATGAAGAGAAACATATAATTAATTTTGAAACAGTCAACAATTATACTACAATGTCCCATTTACATTAGAAGAATTTGATGCTGCGCTAAAAACTTGTAGTAACTCTGCCCAGGAAAGGATAATATCTCTTTTGTTTGAACTCCTTATACATCTAAAAACAATTAAAGCCAAAGCATACTTATTAAAATTTATATCAACTTATGGAAAAAGAAACTACTTCCAAAGCATGGAAAAAAACATGCTAATTGTAATTCCTATACCCAAACCTGGCACCAAAGATCCAACATCAGCAAATAATTATAGACCTATATCACTAACTAGTTGTCTTTGTAAACTCATGGAAAGATGGTAAATAATAGACTCTATGGTATTTAGAGAAAAAATAAAGTTCTAGCAGCAACTCAATCTGGAAGTAGGAAAAAATCATTCAACATTAAACTCATTAACATCACTAGAAGATCAAATCAAAAGAGGATTTGTACAAAAGAAAATTACTGTCGCAGTGTTATTCGACATTCAAAAGGCTTTATGATACAACATGGAGATATTCATCTTAAAATCTCTATATGACATAAAAAAATCTAAGGGGTGAACTCCCATTTTTATACGAAATTTCCTAAAACAGAAGAACATTCCAGACTAAAATTGAACGGTATTATCAGAAACATTTGAAATAAAAGAAGGTTATCCCCCATAGGCAGCGTACTAAGCAGCACATTATTTGCATTAGCAATCAATAATATGTTAAAATGCTTCCAAAAGATGTAAACAACAGCTTATATGTTGATGATTTTGCCATTTTTTACACTTCAAACAACCTACGCCACATCCAAAGAATTTTAAATATCTCCATAGCTAAAATTGAACAATGGGCATTATCTGTTGGATTTAAACATTTTCTGTTGAAAAAACACAAGCAATAACATTTTATAAGGATCAGCGCTGGCTCAAAAATCAAGTTATATCTCTTACCATGATAACACTCCCATCCAATTTTATCCAGAAGTTAAATTCTTGGGCTTATATTTTGACAATCATTTGAACTGGAAGGCCCATGTGAAAACATACCAAAGCAAAGGCCTTGAAAGCTTTAAATATATTAAAAAAATTAGCCCACACTTCATGGGGTGCTGATAGAGAAACATTATGAAACTTTATAAGGCTCAGTTCTACCAATATTAGAATATGGCAGTCCAATTTTATAGTTTCTGCTAGTGAGACAACTCTCAAAATGCTAGACCCAGTGCATCATCTTGGGGCTTCGTTTAGCCACTGGAGCATTCAAATCATCACCAGTTCCAATCGTTGATTGTAGAAAGTGGAGAAATGCCACTATCTTATAGATTCAAAATAACAACGATGTGCAGAGCTTTAAAAATTGTAAATAGTCCAGCAAAAACCAAAGATTTATTTAAAGATCCAGATTGTTTTCTGGAATACAAAAATTATCCCATCCTTCCCCGTTAGAGCTAATAGATTATTTAATGACAATGACCTTTATAATAGTTAAATTTTACAATTTTTAGCAAAAATAATGGCCCCCATGGTTGATAAGTGCTCCCCAGATATGTAGGAAAATTGTTGAACAATACCCAGTAATAAATTGAATAATCCCCTTGCTATGAAACAAATATGCTCTGGAACATATCAAGATACACAATAATAATCACATATATACTGATGGTTTCCAAAGATGATATGGGGAGTTGGATTCGCTGTTTACGGAAACAATATAAAGATCCAAGTCTCCTTACAAAGCAAAGCATCAGTATTCACTGCTGAATTACTAGCAATAAAAAACAGCATTAACACTATATCTGAAAAACCAGGTTTTTAGTGAAGTAACCATCTTTAGCGATTCACTAAGTTCAATAACTGCAATAAGCTCTTATACTCCAAAAAACAAAATTGTAAATGAAATTAGACATACATTACATGAAATGAAAAGACAAAAAATATCTATTACTCTATGTTGGATACCATCTCATATAGGATTAGAAGGTAATGAAAAAGCAGACACTTATGCAAAAGAGGCTAGAACACTCCCAATATCAGCAGAATTATTGCCACTAGATTATAATTAGGCACAGCAAGTCGGTTATTAAGAAAAAATGGCAAAATAACTGGGGGGAAAACCATCCTACCAAAAATTAAGAGAAATAAAAGAAACTGTAGACCCCGTGGCCATCATCCTATCAGAAATGCCGCAAGAATTTCATAATATTGACACGGCTAAGAATTGGTCACACGAAACTGACACATGGTTACCTAATGAGTAACCCCCATGCCCCTATACCTATGTGCGAAATATGTAATGTACAAATAACAGTAAAACATATTTTTAAAATCTGTCCAAAATATAAAACCCAAAGAGAGATATTATTCAGAAGATATTCTTTTAAAGAAATATTATCAGAAAGTGACAAATTTTCACTATTTAATATTTTAAAATTCCTTAAATTTAATAATTTATACGATAAAATATAATATATAGTAATTTTATAATATATTCCAGATAGTAAATATTATTTTATTTTATTTTATTTTATTTATTTATTTATTTATTTTTTTTTTTTTTTTTTTAGATAATATATATTCCAGATAATAAATATTTATTTATTTATTTTTAATAATAATATACTGATTTTAAATAACATGTCTAATCCTTCGGGCCGAGCCCTAGGAGAGTTAATATTAACTCAGTGGTCTGGTTAAACTAAAGTTAAAAAAAAAAAAGGACAGACCTTCCTGGTAGCTCCCGTATGCCACGGTGACTTGAGCAATGCATTAGATACCTATGACGTCAGTCGACTGCTGTGTGTTTCAGCAGAGAGAGAGAGAGAGAGAGAGAGAGAAACAGCATTTGGGGGGAGGGGGGACTCGTTTGACTAGGTGATCCTTTCCACACCGCCATAAAACCATTCCTAAGATACTTCTCTCTCTCTCTCTCTCTCTCTCTCTCTCTCTCTCTCTCTCTCTCTCTCTCTCTCTCTCTTTCGATGTAAGTATGCATCTTCAGAGTAGATGCGCATTTGTGTAGAGGCATGTGTGCGCATGTGTTAAGCTTATGTAAGTATGCATTTGGGTTTAATTAATTTTCTGATTTTTACTACAAAAAAAGCAATTTCTCAGGAAATGCGGAAACTATAGTAGATTCACATCAATCGTGCATTTGATGTCTAGGTCAGTCCCTTACGACGCTCCTGATTGGCTGTTGATAAGCCAGTCACAGGACTGGAAACTCTCAGCCTCTCTCGAGAGTTCACATGGGTAGGATCTATGTGCCATCTCTCCTGAGGGATACGTCTTTCAGGAGAGGTTGAACATACATCCTTCCGATGTGAACTCTCAAGAGAGACTGAGAGCTTACAGCCCTGCGATTGGCTTATCAACAGCCAGTCAGGAACGTCGTAAGGGACTGGCCTAGACATCAAATGCACCGTTGATGTGAATCTACTATAGGAAATGTTTCATGTGCTTTATGAAATATTAAGCCATGTGAAAAAACATTAATCTGCTAAAATGGTGTCCAGAGAACCATCCACTCGCAAAGGAAGCTTCCACGAAATAGTCGCCGTTGAAAAAAGTGGATTAAAAGTGGAGAAAATGTTGTAAATTGAACGACTTTAATCAGTCTCCTTTCCGAGTAATCTTTGAATTATAAATGCAGCACGGATTTCGTTAGATCCAGAATGTCGAAAGTACAAATTTGCATATCTTTTTGTTGATTAATGCTGCCTAGCACAGCTGGTAATGTTCGCCTACTCGTCAAGGTGCAAATAGCGATACTATAGTCGATTCACATCAATCGTGCATCCAATGTCTAGGCCAGTCCCTTATGACGCTCCTGATTGGCTGTTGATAAGCCAATCACAAGGTTGGAAACTCCCAGTCTCTCGAGAGAGTTCACATTGGCAGGATGTATGTTCCACCTCTCCTGAGGGGATACTTTTGAAAGACGTATCCCTCAGGAGAGGTGGAACATACATCCTGCCTGAGAGTTTCCAGCCCTGTGATTGGCTCATCAACAACCAATCAGGAGCATCGTAAGGGACTGGCCTAGACTTCACATGCACGGTTAATGTGAATCTACTAGTGTTTACTGTTACTGCCTGTGTGACGCCATAGTAGGCGCTCCGGGTTACCCGGCTGACGTCAGCCCGAAAGGCAATAGCCTGGTGGACGACTCAAACTGCTAATCTTAACTTTTTCTTTAAGTTGCTGATATGATGTCTTACTCGGCTGTGAATGCTTTGACAAAAAGACAGGAATCATTAGCTTTTTTAAGATCCATATAATAGCCTTTATTTCGCTTTGTTTTCCAAATCCATATAATAGCCTTTATTCCGCTTTGTTTTCAAATCCATATAATAGCCTTTATTCCGCTTTTTTCAAATCCATATAATGTCTTGAAAAGGCACAAATACATTTCAACTTCTTTTCGTGTACAAGCCCCCGCCATTCTCCTTTTCTTTCCCTTTCTACTTTTTTTATTCGGGTCTGGGCTACAGAAGGGCACTGGGTGGCATGTCCCGTTGGCCTTTGTTCTTAAAGAATGGCAAGGCAGGGATATCAGTAAACATCCCCTCATGTACAGAAGGCTTAAAGGTGAATCATACAGCGCGAAGCCAGGTGAGAACGGCGTTTCCAATGTGTATGCAACAGTACAAAGCTCTTTGTGGCTGTGGGTATAGATATATATTGATATATATATATATATATATATATATATAATATATATATATATATTATATAAAGGACAGGGTGACAAGGAGATAGCCGGTCATCATGTGATAATACATTTATTGCCGACGCGTTTCGTAACACATAATTACATCATCAAGGCTAAAAGAGAAACAACACAAATTAAAATACATGAACATAACTTTGACTTTAAGAGTCTCAATAAATAATACAAAAAACATGCATAAAATGAAAGCAATTTAAAAGCACCTGCTAGACTAAAAAGTTGAAGTGGGTGATTCGGAGAGAAGGGAGAAGCAGCGAAGAAAGCCGGTTCAACCCAGATACAACTGTACAGAGGAAATGTGTGTGTTCAACTTGGGCACTAACTGCTTAATAAACAACGACTCTAATATAAGCAGTTCGTGTAAACGGCTTGTTTGGCCCAAGACAGAGAAATCAGTATAATTGATGGTGGTTTTACAAATATATATATATATATATATATATATATATATATATATATATATATATGTATGTATGTATGTATGTGTGTGTGTGTAGGTATTCTCTGAATAAGTAGTTTAATTAATGTTATGCACAAATTCTACCTTCATTGTTTTGCAATGTTGAAGTTTTACGAATACCCAAATTCACAATCCAAAGCTGAGCATTTGTCGACTACTGAAAGTTCATAAAATGTTGGTCATATATACATATATATATATATATATATATATATATATATATATATATATATATATATATATATATATATATATATATATATATAATATATATTATATACGTATATATGACCAACATTTTTGAACTTTCAGTAGTCGCACAAATGCTCAGTTTTGGATTGTGAATTTGGGTATTCACAAAACTTCAACATTGCAAAACAATGAAGATAGAATTTGTGCAATGACACTTAAACTGCTTATTCAGAGAATACCTACATTCTCTCTCTCGCTCTCTCTCTCTCTGCCACGTAAAACCCATGCGTCATTGTCCTCATTTCCTTTTAATATCTGGTGCGATATAATCGATAACATTTCCCCCCCCTACCCCTCCCACTGACTGGGTACCTATAGTTCTTTTATTTTCGTTTTCTTTGTGTGCTTGATTTTTCTGTGGCAAAATGAAAGGCGACTTGACTTTATTGTTTGAAAAAAAAAAAAAAAATGGTGGAAAACTTAACTTTTACAAATGACGCCACGCTGTGCTTATCAGAATCCAGCACTCTCTTGATCAATACCGAATACGAAGCCTTTGTGTATTATTCATGTCTTGGTGGCGACGCGGGAACCACGTGTCTCTTACTTCCTCCTCCTCCTCCTCCTCCTCCTTCTCCTCCCATGCCTCTTTGGCTTCCCCTCTCTTCTACAATTTATCTCTGGTGTACCTCTTTGACTTCTTTCCCATCAACCATTTATCTCTCGTTTATATCCTCCATCTCCTCTACCATATATCTTTCAACTTTTTTGACTTCTTCTCCGCTGTCATTTACCTGTCGTCTGCTAATTTGTCTTCCTTCTCCTCTACCTTTTTTCTCTCATCTATCTCTTTGACCTCTTTCTCCTCGGTCTGTTTGATTTTGCATTTCCTCTTCATTATGAACTTCCCCCTCTTTTCTTCCATGCTGACTCCTCTGGTTTCTCCTCCTCTGTCCCTTTGACCCTCCATCTCTTCTAACACTGACCTCTTTTCATCGTCCTCTCCTTCGTGGTTCTCCCTTTTCTCGACCTCTGACTTTTCCTCTCGTGTTTCTTTAAATTCCCCTATACCCCCTTCAGTGCCTTTTTCTTAAACTTTATCTTTTTTTTCCTCTCTCCCTTTTCCCCTTGAAACTTTGCACTTACTAATTGACTTCTCCCACTTTTTTTTTTTTTTTTTTTTTTTTTTGCTGCTGTACTTCTGTCTCTTGATTGTCATTATTCATTATTCTGTGACACCTGGGTCTATCAAATAGACCCATTGGCTTCTTCGTTCCCTTCAACAACAGTTCTTTTCTTGCTCAGTACCTTGAGTTCCCTATTATCTCTTCTCTTCCTTTTATTCCTTCTTCCCCAGAGGCGTTTGCCTCGTTATCCTTTATCCTTTTCCATTATCGTTTAATACTGTACCTTTTCTCTATTCCTAAGTTTCCCTTGTCCCATCAACCCCTTGTCCTCCCTAACTCCTAATCTCCTTGGCTTCCCCTTATCTTCTAACTCTTTTTTTTCTATTCCCTATTCTCTTTTTCCCTAGACCTCCTCATTCTCTTCTTCCCCTTGGCTTCACCCTCCTCTACCCCTTGACTCCTTATATAACTTTGTCCTTGATTTCATAACTGTCTCTGTCTCCTCAGTCTTGAATGTCCCCATTTCCTTCTATTCCCCCTTGGAATTCTTCCCCCTATTCCCCTCCCCCTCCTCTATCCTTTGACTTCCCCATTCTTATCTGCCTGTTGATCTCGTTTTCTTGTCTTCCTCCTCTCGTATCATTGAATTTTCTCAGCTCCTCAATTCCCCTTATTTCCTCCTCACTTCGACCTCTTCTTGACTTCCCCTTTTCATTACTTCGTCAGTGTCCTCTCGTCCTTTCGTCCCCTTGGCAGCCATGCTCGTGTGAGTCCGAACTTGTGTGTAGATGCGCGCATTTGTTGCGTGCTTCCGAGCGCGCCACATAATTCCTTTGGATCTGCACAGTAATGCCATCTTTTATGGCTTCCTCCTTTTTATTCGCATGGCTCTTATTACTTTCATTCGCTCCCCTCGTTCCTCTCTCGCGCGCCGGGCATGTTTTTATTACTTGAGGGATTTCTAATACTTCTCCCTTGGTTTATGCGGCTGCTTTCTCTTGCTCCTTTCACCGGTTTTTCTCTCTCTTTTTTTTTATTATGTTTTGTTTACGATTACTTTTACGTTTTGGGAGTTTTTTGTGCCCTTTGAACGGACGTAACTTTTTTCCTGATTTCTGCGTTCGCAGTCTCCAGTTACACAGGTTCTTTTTCATCCAATTTCGTAGGTTTTCATTTGTTTATGCGGCTGTTTTCTGCTGAACCGGCTTATTTTTATCTTTCACTTTTTATATTACTTTCATTTATAAAGCTTTACTCTTTCATTTTTAGGGGATTTATCTGCCATGGTGAGCTCTTTTGTTTTTCCCTGATGGTCATTTTCTGTTTTTGTTTTTTTCTCGGAAGGTGGCTGATATCCTGTTTATTTTTATTTATTTTATTTATTTCAAAGTTGTTATTCAACATCCTCGACGGTTTTGCCTCTTTCTATTATTGATTTCTCTTTCGTATTCTTTCTTTCTCTGCTGTACTTTCTTTTAAAATGACGTTTTTTCTTCTTCTTTTGGGAGCTTTTGAATGCTTAATACGATTTGAAGCGGCAATTCTAACCTTAGTTTCAACTATTAAGGTTCTTAATGAGTGTTAATTTGTAGAAAGAACATTGTCATCTATTAACGAGTTGGCGCTGGGGCTCAGGATTCTCAGCATAGGAGGAGATTCTTATCCCCATGGCCAACTGCAGCGTTAACTGCGACCGACCACACTTGAACCGATACCTGATACATAATACACTTCGCGGATCAACAAAGCCACGAAATTCGAGTGTCCCAGTTTTTTGGGAATAGGGACTTATTCTTTCCTCGTTGGATGAGTGGTTTATGTGCTCGTCTACCGATTCGGTTGTCCTGAGTTCGATTCCCCGCCCTGCCAACGTAGAATCAGAGGAATATGTTTCTGGTGATTAGAAATTCATTTCTCGATGTAATGTGGTTCAGATCCCACAATAAGTTTTAAATCCCGTCGCTAGGTGGCCAATTGGTTCCTAGCCACGTAACAATATCTAGTCCTTCGGGCCAGCCCTAGGAGACCAGTTAATCAGCTCAGTGGTCTGGTTAAACTAAGACATACATATTGGACTTACTCTGTGGCCAGGGTACTTAAAAAGGAGCTTTATTTGAAAACCAAATGTATCCATAATTATTTACAAGAAACTTGTCATTTTTTTAATATGGATAATTATCACTTATTCGGGAAGTAAGCCTACAAACTACTTTGTTGTTGATGTTCTATATAGGTTGTTGTTTTAGATTAAGCTGGCTTTATGTCAGCACGGGCTCTTGCTCAAGAGCAGCCCGTAGAAACTATGTAGGGGATAGGAAAGGTATATAGAAGAGCCTAAAAAGGTCTGAAAGTGGTGTTTTACGCCGAGTTAAAGATACAGGAATTTTAGGAAAAGATATTTATGATTTATTTATTAGAATGAAAATGTAAAAGATAAATATTGTGTATGTTAAACAGTACAGAAAAATTATTTCTAATTAAAAGATAGCGTATTTATTCTAGTTTTTGTTGGTGAATCAAGTCTCTTTTGGACTGTAGGTTTTAGCACGTTTTAATTTGAGTTAAAAGTTAGGAATTGTAATGCTTACAACTTATGCGTGAGGGGAAAATCGTACCGAGTAAGCTGGAGGTTGGATCACGCCTTGTTTATATCAGTAGAATGACAGGTATTATGTGTTTTATTTTATGAAGCAATGCGTATAGGTATATATGGACTCTATGAAAGTGGTTTTATGTGTACTAAAATGTGGTGCGTTCCAGAAGTCAGGTCATACGTGAGTACATTTACATTTAGACATTTAACAGACGGTTCCCCTTTATCGTCGGTGACCTTTGATGCTATGAAGCCCGCTGGGCAAACTTATATATCAAAAGATTAAGGGGCACAAGGAGATTTAAAGGAGCTTGCCCACAACGTTCGGGATCGCAAGGGACTCGAACGAAGGGACCTTTTACTTGTGAGATGAGTGTTCTAACCTTTGAACCACGACTGCTTATATATATATATATATATATATATATATATATATATATATATAATATATATCACACACACACACATATATATATATATATATACATATTATAATTGTAATGAAGACTCAACTCCGAGAAGTTAAGAGAAATATAATATATATATATATATATATATATTTATATATATATCTATAATATAATATAATGTAATAAAAGGAGCCCATAAAAACGCCAAAATATAGAGAGAAGGTACTGTATTTTCTCCCTATATTTTGGCGTTTTTATGGGCTCCTTTTATTAGATGTAATTCTGTTGTAACAGAACATTTTTATTTTTTAGCATTGCATATATATATATATATATATATATATATATATATATATATATGTGTGTGTGTGTGTGTATGTATGTATGTATGTATGTATGTATATGTATATACATTGCGTGTGTACATATGGAATACGTGCATGTATACTGGCACATGTGAAAATGATTCGATAACGAGACCTCGTAGAGAAACAGTCCATTTTGCCTTACCGCAACCTTTTTGAACTCAATAAAGCGGAAGAAAAATGAAGGGAATCAAATTTGTATGGAAATTCCGTCGCGTCTATTTTTCCATCGGCCCCCATCCTCACCTTCTGACACACTAATATGCACGCCCTTCTATCTAAGATTAACTCCTTCCCCCCACCGTCCCCACTCCCAGACAAACTCCCCATACTCTCTCCTGTCACACGTTCCCATCATAGCAAACCCCCCCCCCCCTACACACACACAACCACATTTTTTCAAATTCCCCTTACTCCCTTACACCTTTTGTCTTACTTGCCATGTCTCCCTCTTAAGTCGAGTCAGTGATAGTCTACGGACATGTAACGCCACCTTCCAGTCCTAAGCTCTGAGGGTGGATTTCTTTGCTCTCAGTTCGTCGTGCTGTGAATCATCGCTTTAGTTTTCTTTTCGTTTGTGATGGTAATACGCGCGCTTATGCAGGCAGGACTGTCTAAGGGTGTAATGATATGCATATTTTTGTTGAGGTTTTTCAATTTAAAAGCCCGTGTATTGAATTCTTTATACGTATATAGTATATATTGTATATAATATATATATATATATATATATAACTATATATATTATATATATGGTTGTATGTATTCAGTGAAACATTTTTCTTTCAGATGCATATTGTGTGTGTGTGTGCATATAATATATATATATATATATATATATATATATATATATATATATATATATATATATATATATATATATATTATTAAGTAATAAAAGTCCACACTTATGTAAGCTGTGTATTAAAAAACTTTATAAGACGGAAGCTTTCATCTACTTGAACAGCAGACCTCATCAGCCTTACTTTTGAAGTAGATGAAAGCTCCCGTCTCATAAAGTTTTTTAATACACAGCTTACGTAAGTGTGGACTTTTATTACTCAAAACTTTTTAATCACGTTATTGTCAGTATATATATATATATATATATATATATATATATATATATATATATATATATATATATATATATATATATATATATATATATATATATATATATATATATATATATAATGTGTATTGTACCGTCGTCACTCACTGGATCATTGGGATCATTGCATCGAATCGTGTTGTTATCACGACTTCCAAATGAATATATCTAGATGCGGCAAAAATATGACGTAACATCCTAAGCCCAAATTCCGGGAATGTTTACGTTCTGTGACGTCATAGATTCCGAGAAATCTCTATAAGAAAAAATTGTAATCACGAAGAACTTTCGAAGTAACCGCTTTTTTTTTTCTTTTTCTTTTTTTTTTTTAAGCGCACGTAAGGTCTCTCACGTCAAGCGCATGTATTGAATTCAGCGACACACATCTGTCCCTAGGAGTGAATTGTGGAACTTACTGTGATTGCACGTGTAGTTTGATTACAGGTGTCTTAAAAAGCTGAAGCTGTATTGTGATAGATACCTTGAATAAACTACGTGTCGTACGAAATAATCGCAGTTTAAAGAATTTACAATAATGACATTTTTGCTTACCACCGTGCAGTGGTTATTACCTCTTTTCATCTGAAAGAGGCCTGTGATCGATCAAGGGGTGGGGGGAGGGAGGGGGGATGGTTTTTGAGTATTGTTTAAATGAAAAAAAAATACATTACGGTTCAGTTGATGTAAGAGGTGAATTATAAATTTAATCGACTGGGGATGGTTGCTTACCCGGCAATGGGAAAAAGGCTGCCATATACATCCGAAAGGAGAACGAAGACTGGATGGTTAGCATCAACGGAGCAAAACAACTAATTAGTATTATAATAGGGATTAAAATTATGATAATGATGGCACAAGTGATGTTAATAATAAAGACATATACAGTTTAAATTATGAAAACATCCCTATGGAAAGCCGAGCATGGCATGTGCCCCTCTTGACAGTAGGATGACCCTGCAAAAAAGGCAGAAAAAGTGTGATATTCAGGGCATGAAAGCCTCAGTCTAAGATGGACGTCACTAAGCAAAAATTGTGGAGACATTTCTTTAGAATGACGAGCTTAGTGTGACATGACCCCGTGGCTTGAGAAAGCACTGCTTTCGGGAGACAGAAAAATCACGAATGTCGTGGCAGTGTCACACGAGAACGTTTTTACGGGGCCATTTTAACATTTGACCCCCTGACTTTGGTCCTCCCGTAGCGGGGTAGTGCCGTGAGTGCACCTCGCGTGGTGCACTGAGGGCAATACATTAGGCTCTTTGAAGTGTCCCTTAGGCCCCTGGCTGCAACCCCTTTCATTCCTTTTACTCTACCACCTTTCATATTATCTCTCTTCCATCTTGCTATCTTGCTATCTACCCTTTCCTGACAAATGTTTCAGAGTGCAACTGCGACGCTTTCCTCTCGGTACGTTACACCTTTCAAATTTTCTAATCTCGCTTTCCTTTCAGCGCTGAATTACCTCATAGATCCCAGCGTTAGTCCGTTGGCCTAAATTGTGTTTTTGATATATATATATATACGTATATACACACACATATATAATATATATATATATATATATATATATATATATATATATATATATTATTCATTCTATTCTAAACTTTGGATCTAGTAGTCAATTATTAATTTATTTGTAGCAGAACGTTTTAAGTTCTGTAAGTCTACTCGCTAACGCGTCAGCAGGTAACTCACATACACAGCTTCGATCGTACATAAAAATAAAAAATGATCATTTGCTACTTTGTCCAAAGTTAGGCGACTAAGTTCTAAAAGTTGGGGGAAGATGAGCTCGTGTGACATCACCCTTGGTTTAGGAAGATAATTGACCCCAAATGATTCCATTAAGTAAATTAAAGGACGTAGAAGAATGCTAAACATAATTTGGAATGATGGCCGTAGCATGAACGTCGCTTAATTGTAAGGTTGCATGACCTGTTAAACGAAGTAAAAAGAAAAAAGGAAAAGATATTTTAATAATACCGAGGATTATTTATATGGAAGAATTACATTCTTCCATAGTAATAGTACTTGTTATTATTGCAACATGCCTTCTTTTTATTTTCCGTAAAGAAAACTAGTGTCGTCCGACCGAACTTTTTTGTTTTTGGTCCATACCCAGATCTTTGAAATTACCGAGGATAGAGGGTTGCAAATTGGTATGTTGATCATCCACCATCCAATCATCAAACAGGCCAAATTTCAGCCCTTCAGCCTCATTATTTTTTTATTTGGTTAAAGTTAGCCACAGTGGGGCTTCTGGCAACGGTATAGGACAGGCCACCACGGGGCGTGGTTAAAGTTCCATGGGCCGCGGCTTATACAGCATTATACCGAGACCACCTAAAGACAGATCTATTTTCGGTTGCCTTGATTATACGCTGTAGTGGGTTCATGAAAACTCGATTGCGCCGAAGAAACTTCGGCCATATTTTTGCTTGTATCTACTTCATTTCACACGTCATACTACTTTTCGATCAAGGGACGTTCATATTACGCCACCATTCCAAGTGATGAAGAATGAGGTTGACTGAGAATGACGGTAGGAATTGTATGGAATGAAAATAAAGTAATATAGTTTAGAGAATAGCCACGAAAAACCGCGAGGTTTAGATAGATCCAGACTGAATCTCTAAAATCATACAAACAGGATTCGGCATAAGTTAGCAGGACGGTGGAAACTGTTTCGAATGGAAACCTTTTGATAATGTAATCGAATATTAGAAGAGAGTGATCCTGATGCATTGCTGCGGCTTCGAAGAATAACTAAAAATATATGGAAATTATTAGTTTTATTTAGGAGAGGAAAAAATCTCACGTTTCTATTCTTTTCTTCCCTTAATAGAGCTACAACATTCAAGAATTAGCCACGTTTTATGTCGAAGGAACTCTGTTACTCTGTATATCCTAGTGTGTATGTGTGTGTCTGTGAGAGAGAGAGAGAGAGAGAAAGAGAGAGAGAGAGAGAGAGAGAGACCAACCGAGCTTAGAAAACTTAATCTAGGCTAACCTTTCCAGGGGGCCGTTTGTCCTGACACATAAATCAGCAGGAGGCCCTATTGTATGATCCAGGGCGCTTGAGAAAAAGGTGTCCGCCAGGAAAATCTTGTAAATTAATCTAGCTTATATAACGAGTCTCTCTCTCTCTCTCTCTCTCTCTCTCTCTCTCTCTCTCTCTCTCTCTCTCTCTCTCTCTCTCTCCAAAATATGAAAAGCGGAAATGAAACAGATGTGGTTTATCTAGACTTTGCAAAAGCTTTTGACAAAGTAGACCATAATATATTAGCAAAGAAAATTAGAAAACACAATATCGTAGATAAAGTAGGAAGATGGTTAAAAGAATTTTTACACAACAGAAAACAGATAGTTATTGCAAACGATGAGAAATCGGATGAAACCAAGGTAATATCCGGTGTGCCACAAGGTACGGTGCTAGCTGCAATATTGTTTGTTATTATGATTGAAGACATAGACAGTAATGTTAAGGATTCGGTAGTGAGTAGTTTCGCTGGATGACACAAGAATAAGTAGAGAAAAATTACTTTGTGATGAAGATAGGAACGCTCTACAAAGAGACCTTAACAAAGTATATGATTGGGCAGAGGTAAATAGGATGGTATTTAACTCTGATAAATTTGAATCAATAAATTATGGAGACAGAGAAGGAAAGCTATATGCATATAGGGGACCTAATAATGAGACAATCACAAATAAGGAAGCAGTTAAAGACCTTGGTGTGATGATGAATAGGAACATGTTATGCAATGATCAAATAGCCATTCTGTTGGCAAAATGTAAAGCAAAAATGGGAATGTTGTTACGGCACTTCAAAACAAGAAAAGCTGAACACATGATTATGCTTTATAAAACATATGTTCGTAGTCCACTTGAATATTGCAATATGATATGGTACCCACACTATCAAAAGGATATTGCACAAATAGAGAGTGTACAAAGGTCCTTTACAGCTAGAATAGAAGAAGTTAAGGACCTAGACTACTGGGAAAGACTACAATCCTTAAAATTATATAGTCTAGAAAGGAGAAGAGAACGCATGGAAACAGATAGAAGGAATAACAGAAAATATCATGGAACTAAAAATATCAGAAAGAGCAAGCAGAGGTAGATTAATAGTGCCCAAAAAACTATACCAGGAAAAATAAGGAAAGCCACACAGAACATTAATCCACTACGCACCCCAGCATCGATAATGCAGCGTCTATTCAATGCGTTGCCAGCTCATCTGAGGAATATATCAGGAGTGAGCGTAGATGTGTTTAAGAATAAGCTCGACAAATATCTAAACTGCATCCCAGACCATCCAAGATTGGAAGATGCAAAATATACCGGAAGATGTACTAGCAACTCTCTGGTAGACATTAGAGGCGCCTCACACTGAGGGACCTGGGGCAACCCGAACGAACTGTAAGGTCTGTAAGGTAAGGCAAGATTGCATGATGAGAAATGACCTGACTTAACGATTATCCACCGTTACGCAATTTTTGCAAGATTCAGATAGATTAATATATAACTGACAGCGTTACTCATGATTCCATTAGATGAATGTCACTGCAAATGCTGTTTATAAACTGTAGTCTACTACTGAAATATCATGTAACCTGGCATATTATAGTATGTCACGTTACTTGCCTTTTAGCGAAATGAATGCCTGCTGAAATTTTGCAAGCTCAGAAGTTTTTTTATTTTTTATGAAATTTAAGATAGAAGGTTTTATCTACGAGGATATTCATTTTGCTGCATCCGTTCAATCGGGTGCGCGTTTGCCGCTTTCTCCAAAGTCGTACGATTTGGTGTGAGTTTGGGTAGCGGTTCATTATTTACAAAAGGTAACCTCGCGCTCAGAATATCTGTTACAAGAAAGAATGCAAACAGGCAGTATTTCAATAATCCACAATAGACCTCTTAACTTCGTGATTTCTTCACACCACTGCAAACCTTGAATCCGAATGGGAAATGAATAAAGAGGTTAATTCTTCCCTGGTGATATTCGAACCCAGTCACGATAGTCGGTGTGAAGTTGATGTGATCCATCATACGTTAGAGCCACTTCATCTCTCTGACGGTCTACTTAACCGAGTAGAATTAACGTGTCAGAAATTATGGAACATTCCATAAAACATTTTCAGTATAAAGAAAATGCTTGCCATTCTTAAGATCGTTTAAGTGCTGTACAAAAAATATTTGTGCCGTTATTTAGTTATTTACCCGTGAAGATGATTCACTGAAACTGAGATGGGGACTGGATAATCTATGGCTACTATCGCTCTCCACAGATCTTCCTTGGGATAAGACACAACAAGCATTCTGCCATATTTTGACGATCAAAGATGCGCTATAATATGAACTGGAATGCTCGCTGAATTTGAACGTAAATAACAGAAGGAAAGCTAAATACTATATTCCTGTCAACGATTGACATTCTCATCATATTCACCGCCCCAGTGTGTCTCTTTCTTATCGTTATTTATTTTTTTCTTATAAAGGACTATACTGAATAATTGCTATTAAATGTGATGTTACTTTGCCGTTGGTAAATCATTATCTGTACTCATATTTTGCACCTGTCAGATGCATCGGAATTATTGATAAAAAATATCATTATGCGTTGTTCCCGTTACCATGTTTCGCGGTGTTTCTTTTTTTTCGTATTTCTATATGTTATTGTGCGATTGCTTATTTTTGTTATCTCCACCAACGAAGTCTGGAGAATGTTATGTTTTCATCAGTGTCTTTCTCTTTAAGTTTTATTTTATTTTTTTAAGCATATCTCGCGAACGGATGAACGAATTTAGTGTGAGTGCGTGCATGCATATATATATATATATATATATATATATATATATATATATATATATATATATATATGTATATATACATATACATATATAATATGCATATATATAAATATATATAGATATAAATATATAAATTAAACATATTAACTTTATCACTTACACAATTGTTCTGTGCATTAATACAATTGCTAACAGGACCTCTTTAAAACTGGATGGTTTCTAAACTTGTAACTTTTCCTGAAAAAAGGCTTCCGCTAGATAACCCGTCCAGTTTTAATGAGGTTATACATACTGTGTATGTGTGTATTATCTTGGATGTCTTTTTCCCGTAAAAGGGGAGACTATGTGTTTAATGTGGTACCCAACAAAGAGTAAAAGTCGGAGGTTAACGACGACGCAGTAAAGTTTGCAGGAGATTGTCTCAAATTCATCTCTCTTCCTTTATTCAGTTATTCATTTTTATCTCTCTCGTGTAGAATCATAGCGAGAGTTCTCTTCATATGATTGTTTCAGTCATTAACCCAGCGAGTGTGGTATGCAGCGTTCCATGAAGAATGTGGCATGTGGGTTGGGTATGTGTGTGAGTTTTAATAACATGTGCAGTTCTCTGCATTATTAAAATGTAGAACAAAGAACGCTGCCGCAGGAAATATTTTTCTTTTGTTTTTTGCATTGTTGATTGCTTTATGTAAATTCACTTTTTTGCGTAAAATCTTGAATTATTAAAGAAAAATAATGTACATGAGTCTTTTAGCAATGGGGAAAGGACACAGTACCAGTTGTGCAAACATTTTTATTTTCAGCAGGTTTTTTTTTCCTTCTTTTTAGATGCAGGAGCTAGTCTGAATTGTCACAATAGAAAAACAGCAAATAAAGAACAGAAAATGCGTCTTCAGAATTCATAGCTTCTAAAAGAATTATTTTTCACAAACCTGAGAATTTCATTCATCTTCAGTTACCAATTTTCAGTTTTTGTTTTTTTAGCGGCTTATTACCCCATAAAAAATGATTTGCAGAAAATACTCTAATTCTTTGATACGAAAAATATAATGGAAGTATTGAGATCTTTTTCAGCTAAATTATTTTTGAACAGGATTAAGGTTTCAAGATTTTATTTTGACATAACTGAAGTAATTTTAAGATGAGTTTCTAAAAAAAAAAAAAAAAGATTGATTGAATTAGAAACAAAATTTGCTAACATTTAGTAGTTGAATGGTTTGTCGGAGAAGAAACATACATACATACATACATACATACATACATACATACATATATATATATATATATATATATATATATATATATATATATATATATATATGTGTTGTAAATAATAATATATATATCTTAGATATAATATAATATATATTATTATAATTATATATCATATAAAAGATGAAAAAAAACCGGAGGAAGAAAACGGGGTATTAGGGGGAAATACGTTTTAAAATGGATAGTTTGTTCCGGACGGCAAAAAAACTATATGTATATAATATTAATTTTATCTTTAGAGTCTATACAGTAATATTATATAAAATATATATAATATAAATATAAGATGAACCGACGGAGAAAGGGGTATATGAATACGTAAAATTGGAGTGTCCCGGACGGGCAAAAATATATAATAAGGCACTTACTGCAAATGGGGATCTCAATACAGACAAGATAAAAACATAAATAATTTCACAGAGAGAGAGAGAGAGAGAGAGAGAGAGAGAGAGATAGAGAGAATTCTGTTTACCCAAACCTGAAGTCTGGCCAAAAACGTGAAAAGAATTAAGCGAAAAGTGAGAAAATCAGGCTCAGAGCGGAGTCTCTTAAAACGAACAAATATGAAAGAAGACGACCACGTCGAACGAGAGAGTGGAGCCAGTGAAGACTTAATTACTATTCGGCGAGCTTCCACTGCAGCAAGAGTTCATGGATAAGGAAATTAAGGAAACTCACACACACACACACACACACACACGTACGCACGCACACGCCCACACACTCACGGGCTGAAAGCTGTTCCAATTAAAGCCATTGAAAGCCACTGGTCTGTAAGCCATGAATATGTGCTATTATGACATGCCCGGGCAGGGATAGAAGTTTAAATGCCCCCCCCCCCCCACCCCCCCCCCCCCCCCCCCCCCCCTTCCTCTCTCTCTCTCCTCTTCTCTCTCTCTCTCTCTCTCTCTCTTAATACCCAACGGAAAATAGAGAAAGAGGTAATAAAAAAGCGATTTCTCTCTCTCTCTCTCTCTCTCTCTCTCTCTCTCTCTCTCTCTCTCAACCCAACAGGGAAATAGAGGACGAGGGTATAAATAAGCGAAGTGTGCGAAGGATAGGCATTGGATGAAAAGGTGGGCAGGGCAGAAGGAGCATCTTGCTTTAGAGGGATGACGTAGGAATGACTTAGTGAAGATTAGGAGACAGTAATAAGGATTATAATGGTATTTATCTTGAGAGCATAATTTAACAATGGAACGTTGGTGTGATGAGAATTATTGTAAAGGCAAGACGAGATAGAATGCATAACGCTGACAAGTGAAACGCTTATTTGTGTACGCTTCTTAGAGAGAGAGAGAGAGAGAGAGAGAGAGAGAGAGAGAGAGAGAGAGAGAGAGAGAGCATCATCTGTTGGAAGGATTTTGCTCTGGTAGTCTTAGGATCAAATCGTTTAGGCCCTCTCTTTGTTTTGATAATGGCGTCCTGATCACTCACGTCTGTTGTTTGCTCAACAACAAGTGAAACCCAAAGAAGTATTAAACATCAAGGTTATCAGATTCCCTACTGTGGTCAGAAGAAGGAAGAGAGAAGAGAAGTTTGCGGTAAAAAGGAAGTGTGAAAACGGAATGAGCACATAAAACTGCGCGTGGGAACTAGAAGATTGAAATATAAGAATGTGGTGTTTAAGCTTGTGAGACGTAGTGAACGAATTGTTCGTGTATAATAAATATATATAATGATATATATATATATATATTGAATATATATATATAATATATTAATATATATATATATAGTATAATATAAGGTCGAAAAGCTGGAGAAAGGAATGAAAGGAGTTGACCGAGCGCTTTCGTGTATTTTTCACACCTCTTCAGGGTCAAGTGATACAAAAATTCATTATTCGTTACAAAAGACACCTCTGTGGCAGCAATACATAAACATAAAAACTATCGTACTACTATTTAAAAAACTAATTGTCTAAAAATGTTATTTACAAGTAGTTCATCCAGTTTGTACATCCCGGGGCTGCTGTTGATCAATTCTACGCGATTTTTCTTTATTATACATGATTCAACAATATTTCGTTTTATGATGTCTTTACAGAACATGATCTCTTTTGCTTCTTTCCAATTCATAGTGTGGTTGCATTCATTCATATGTTGAAACAAGCTGCTTGCATTATTCCCTGTTCTAACATTATATTTATGCTGTTTTAATCTTGTTTCGAGATCCTTTCCACTTTGTCCCACGTACATTTTCTTGCACTGATTGCAAGGGATCTCATATATGCAGCCACTCTTCTGTAGAGGGGAATTCCTGATTAACAAATTCTTAAGTACATAGTTCTTAAAAATGACATTAACCGCCCAGGGATGGCCATAAACTGGTTACAGTATGGTAAAACAAGGAGGTTTTTCATATTAAAATCACTCTTACGACTAACTTCATAAAATGTTTTTCTTGCTTTACAAAAAGCCCTGTCAATAAAATCACAAGGGTATCTAAGGTTTTGTTGCAATGTCTCGGACCTTCTGAAGCTCAGCTTCGAGGAAGTCAGGGCAACTGACCCGCGAGTGCCCTTAAAAAACATAGACGAAAATACCATCATCTTCGTTCTCGGATGATGGTTAGAATAAAAATGTATGTAGGAATCTACATTTGTAGACTTCCTGTACACAGAAAATTTAAAATTTCTATCATTCCTCACAATTAAAACATCTAAAAACGCCAACTTGTTATCTACTTCAGTTTCCAAGGTAAATTTTATAGAAGGTACTAGGTATTTAATGCTGTTAGGAAGCTCTCTTCATTTTTGTCAACAGGCCAAGCACAAAAATATATCATCAACGTACCTGACCCATAGGATACCTTTAGGAGTATCCTTGGTAAGTACTTACTCTCAAAAAACTCCATGTAAAGGTTACTAAGTAATGGAGATAATGGATTGCCCATTGCCATGCCAAACTTTTGTTCATAATATCTTTCTCCAAACATAAATTTACAACCTCTAACACACAATTCTATCAGCTTAATCATAGAAGGCCTGTCCAAAGGAGAAAGTATATTTTTCCATTTCTTCCTTCATAAATTCAAGTAGTTCATCCACAGGTACCTTTGTAAACAATGAGCTGACGTCAAAACTGATTAACTTAAAATCATAATTAAATTGAAACCTTCTTAACCTGTCTATAAAATCCACATTATTTTTCATTCCTTCCTCCAGCTTTACGACTACATGAGATATCGCATGTTTTAGCGATAGTTCGTCAATATATATATATATATATATATATATATATATATATATATATATATATATATAATATATATATAGAGAGAGAGAGAGAGAGAGAGAGAGAGAGAGAGAGAGAGAGAGAGAATAGTTTGTGTGTATGCGCTGTGAAAGACAGGGAAGAATAGCGTTCGCCTAAGAGGCAGACAGAAAGGATAGAATCTTTGTATATACGAAAGACAAATAGAATGTTTGGAATAGTAAAAGTGAAAGGGTGGACCTAAAAAGAACGTGTGTACATTTGCAAGACAAGGGACCAGAATGGGTTCATAGAGTGGGAGGATAAGAGAACAGAATATTTTCTATATATGAAGAGAGAGAGAGAGAGAGAGAGAGAGAGAGAGAGAGAGCAAAGTTATGTATGCGAAAGTCAGACGGGAGATTGTGATTGACACAATCTCTGATTAGGAGCTATGATGGAATGAGCGTGATATGGAGGAAAACGAAAAGCCGTATTTTTGTATGGAAACGAAAGGGGAAAGAATAGAATTAAGGAGAGAAGGAGGGAAACTACGTAAGAAATGAATAATAAAAGCCATACAAGGAAATTGGATATCATATATATATATATATATATATATATATATATATATATATATATATATATATATATATATATATATATACGTATATATATATGTAATCATCAGATTGGAATGTCCTCCTCAACTCTTCAATTGCATTCCATTCTCGCTAAAGCTTGGAGACCGGAAACTGGGGACGTTGCATTGTTGAAAGTGATTTGAGCCTGAACGCTTCTTTTCACGGCGTTCTTTTAATTTTCAAGAGGCCGGCGGCAGCGGCAATTTAATGCTTCCTTACTTTTTTCATGTGACTAAAAAGGCGTATATCAGTTCTGAATACTAGCAAACAGCCATTTGGCCGTGATTGAATGACAGACGGACGGACATACATAACGCCCATTATAGTAAGATTATTGTTATTTTTTATTTTTTAATTATTATTATTATTATTATTATTATTATTATTATTATTACTACTATTCTCTCTCTGTCAACCCACTTCTCAAACTCCACTCTCTTTGATGTCATTGATGTTTACCCTATAGTATGTTTACAGAAATAATGTATAATAAATTCGTAAAGTAATTACGTCTACGGGCAGAACCAGCCCCGTTTCACGGGCATAACCGGCTTCGTTTCAGGGAATCCCTTTTCACCCCCACCCCCCTTCGGAGAGGGGGGTGAGTGTAGGATGAAATCCCATTAGAAATTAATCGTAGGGGCCCCCACTATAACCCTGCCTAGTTTCATGCCCATCGGACCAGCCGTTCGGCCGTGATTGAATGACAGGCGGACGGACGGACAGACATAACGTCAATTATAGTAAGATACTGAGGATGACGTCTTTCCTTTCTTTTCCTTGATTAAAAAGGATAAGTAGTCATCCTCTAAAGTATGTAATTTTCCTTAATTTTCATTAATGATTTATTTATGTATTTCCCAGACATTAAATTGAGAAACTGCCCAGAAATAAAAGAAAGCAGAGTAAGGTATAGACAAAAGAATAGTGAGCGGGGAAGTTGAGTAAAGCCCCAAAGGTAAAAGTAAGGAAGTGAATGGCATACCTTAGTTGCAGAAGGAGAATGGGAACTGCCAAACAATAAATGAGACCTTTCTTTAGGTAGGTCCCGAACATTATACGATATGCAGAAGCCAGGTACTATGTCGTACCTCTAAGTAAATGGGGATACATCCACAATGAAGTAAAATCCTTCTGTAGTTTAAAATATATATTTTTTTGTACAGGATTAAAGCTTTCGACCATCAGCTGTGAACAAGACCACAGCTGATGGTCGAAAGCTTTAATCCTGTACAAGAAATATAAATTTCAAACTACAGAAGGATTTTACTTCATTGTGGATTGTATCCCCATCATACAATATACTTTCGTGTCCTAAGGATTGATTCATTATAAATAGAAGTTCAAGTGAACCGTGAACACTGATGGAATAGAACAGAATTCAATCGGCCGTTTTGTTTGAAAATGAAAATAATTATTTAAAAAAAATGAAACCATGAATAAAAAGACCTTGGTAGACCTGTTTAGTATCTTGTGGCAGTTTCAACTCTGCATTACAGAAACTTGATGGCTGTCGGGTAATCTATAAAAACCTCAATTCAAGTGTATGTGTAAAAGCTTAGTTCTACAGCAGTCTTGAAATGAGAAAAAGTTCGGTAGTAGTCTTTATTTCTTATTGTCTTCTTATATTCTGACTCTGAAGCAGCCATTATTATTATTGTTCTTGTTTTATAGGCCAAAGGTCAGCTAGACGTGTAAATTAATGCTCTTCTCTTACCCTGGGATCAAAGAACGCAAGGAGCGTGAAAAGGGAGAATGATTGGCTGTATTAGTCGCAGTGGAATCGATAGACGTGCCGCTTAAAAAGGGGTTATGTAAGGGATTTGATTACCACTACTACTACTAATAATAATATTAATAATGATAATAATGTGGCAGGTATAGTTGTTATTTTTGTAACTCGACGTCGAAAGTGATGGAATATTAAGGTAATTATACAGCTGTTTTGTATTTTTCATAGTCGTACAGTACATTAATAATAATAATAATAATAATAATAATAATAATAATAATAATAATAATAATAATAATCATAATAATAATAATAATAATGTGGCAGTTATAGTTGTTATTTTTGTAACTCGACTGTCGAAAGTGATGGAATATTAAAGTATTCCTGCAGCTATTTTGTATTTTTCATATTTGTACAGTACATTAAAGTGCCCTGTAAATGGATATTGCATTTTACACAGCTGCTCACTGAAGCTTGTATAAACAATTTTAGATAAGTGAAAATGCATTAATGTGCCCTGTATTTTATTGGTGTATTACTTCAATACTCAGAGCAGAGTTGGGCAACCTTTTAAGCGTCAAAGAAACCTATCGTTTGTTTTTTAAGGCGAGATAAACCAACATTCTTTTTTCGTAGTCATTTTTGAACAGTAGATCAATATAGTTTCTGTTGCCTTTACATTATAACTAAACCTTTTAAGTACCGATCACTAAAATTTTAGGATTAATAAGAATTTTGATATCAGATGTCTTATGTAAAGTAGGAACATATTTCTTTGTAAGTTTCTTTTTTTTTATATCTTTAAGAGACGTACTGGAAGCAAATCTCTTTCCATTTCCTCAGAATGAAGATCAGTAAATTTATGCTTCATGAAAAGGTGATTTTAGATATCAGAAAAATACTTAGCCAGTGCAGTTATCATTTTGTTTGGCTGAACAGATTTTCTACTTTATATATATATATATATATATATATATATATATATATATATATATATATATATATATATATATTATATATATATATATACATATGTATATTTCTTAGTTATGATAGTAATATATGTGTGTGTGTGTGTGTGTTTGTGTATATAAATATATATATATATATATATATATATATATATATATATATATATATATATATATATATATATAAGAGCAGTAGGGTGCTGGCGAGCAACAGTTTGCCCACCTCTGTCTGTGTTACACAAATAAGAATAAATATATGGATCACATTACGTCTTATATAGTTGGGTTATTTTGGTTATTGAAAGCTGTATAAGTAATTTTAGATAATTGGATATGCATTAAAGAAAGGGCATTTATAAGCAGTCTTCAAGTTCTTGAGCAAAGAAAGTTAACAAGCAATAAAAAGAATGAGTTGCGTGTCATGAGGTCGGGTCTTTGGATTTGCGTGAATTGAAACTATTCATTTAATGGCTTTATATGTTCCAGTAGGCGGCCAACAAACGCTTACCGGGATGATGAGCAGTCCGCTGCCAGAGAAAAGGACCTCTCATGTATGAGAAACAGCTCCGTTACTTTCATGAGCTACGGGGGTAGGGGTGGGGGAGGGAGGTATGGATCCAGTTGATGCAGTAGCTTTTCAAAGGAACCGACCGGTTCCACCCTTCCAGACAGGTCGAGCAGGACTACCTTTCCATTATGGTAACCTAGAGTAACTTTCAAACGTAAGTCATTTCAAATTTCCGGAAGAGCAGATATCACATATTCACTTGTTATCATTAATATAGTTTTGAGGGGGTCGGCAGAGAAGGGTTATAACAGCAATAACTTTAGATAGGGTCCGCAACGCCACCTGTTTTCCAGGAGGTCGTTGAAGGTACCTATCAAAGATGGCAGCTCAAAGATCACTTTCAGAAAAGAACCAGTATCATATTTGAAGGGGAACACCGGGAATGCCGTTCTGAGGGGAATTTCAAGTGACATTTTAGAGGGGCACTCTCGCTGTCATTGCAGTCCTACTTTCCAGATAGGGAACCAGTGCTTCCTTCCAGGAAACTGAGCTGTCCCTCCCACCTTACCTTACCTTACATTACATCTTGTCCGGGTTTCCGCAGGTCCCTCAGTGTGAGGCACCTCTACTGTCTACCAGAGAATTGCTAATGCATCTTCCGGTATATTTTGCATCTGCCAATCTTGGATGGTCTAGGATGCAGATAAACGGGAAATTGTCTGTTTAAAATTCCAAGAAGTATTCTAACACCAGTATTTAGGTCAGCCAAAAGCACCACCCGTCCAAATGGAATTCAGCAACATCACCATTTCTTGAAAGCAACAGCAAGCACAACCATAATTTTTTGCACAGATAAAAACAGCATTATGTTCTGGGATCAACAATGGGATATACCTTTTTAAATTGTCATCAGCATCACACTTCCGGAAAAGAAGGATGAACAACCCCGTTCCAGGTTCCATGAGGAACCACTGCCATCCCGGAGAGGGGGTCTCCAGTATGCGTAATGCCATATGGTGTGTGGGTCGTTTGTGTGTTTTAACAGCGTGTGGCTGGCAAACGAGAAATGATTATTGTAGCGGCTCGAGCAAATGGAATTTTAAAAGGTCGCCCCCTTCTCTCATGACAATTGCGTGCGATGGTTCGGAGGGTTTTTGCCACTCGTGCGGAGGGAGTTTTTGCACTTTCGTTCTTTTCCTTCATTTCCTCGTACAGAGGACTTGATTGTGAAATATTATGAGAGTTATGGAAGAGTTTAGCGAAGAGAAAATATCAATGTTTGGCACCAGAGGGAACTAAGCAGGGAGAACTTGAGGGGAATGCTTGGCGAGTGCTAGGGGCAGGGGCTGCGGGGGGGGGGGGGGGGGGCGGGGGGGGGGGGGGGGGAGGGGGGGGGCGCACGCAAGGAGGAGGAATGATGATCCTTTAGCAGTTTAAAAATACTTTATAGTTATTATTAGTATTATATTTCAGCTATATCATTTTCCCTTTCAATAATGAAGACGATAACCTCCTGCTTGCTAAAATGAATAACAGAATAGCCGTTTTTCTTCCAAATTATTATGAAAGAGACCACTTTTATTATTAATTATTATTATTATTATTATTATTATTATTATTATTATTATTATTATTATCGTTGTTGTTGTTTTGGAAAAAAAAAAAAAAAATCTAAAGTTATGTAACTACGAATATTATTTAAAAATAATACTACACAGAACTTTCGGGAATCGCTTATAGACTTGAAATATATTTGTACAGTAACATAACTGTGGCTATCTTTTTTATTGTTGTAAGACAATACTACTACTACTGCTACTTACTTATTACTTAACTTCCTTACTTACTTACTTACTACTTTACTTAGTTACTTACTTTATTACTTATTATATATCTTAAATTATTGATTATTATTATTATTTATTATTCTTATTATTCTTACAAAAGGAAGAATTCAACAGCTAGAAATATATAGTTCTCACCAGTCCAAGTACATATTCTAATCTTTAGTTGAAACTGATATGACATAGTCCTCCTAAATTCACGTAGAGGTCACATCCGTAGCGTGTCTTACAATTATTTGATACGAAAGCAAAAATACGCAAGAAATATTTATGCACCTTACACTCGCTATCCCAAATGAACGCCGGAATTCGTCGCATGTCATATTTATAATTAAATTTTTTTTTATTTATTTATTTTTTTTTTTTTTTGTCAAAAGAGAGGTTGCTGACATTCAGGTAATGGATTAGCTTTGGAAATTAGATTTAGTTTCAATCTGCCTGATTAAACTGCGGATGATCATTCCAGTATTATTATATCGTGCGGTTTTTGTTTCACTTATTGTAGTTATTATTCCTCTTTGTATGTGTACCTAGTATTCATCATGTTGATGTGTCGTTTTTTCCCATTTGTAATTTCTATATTCTTCTCCTGTTCTAATCTAACCGTAGAGTTGTTTTCACTATCTTTCATTTGTTGCGTTGGATCATTATATTTTAATGGCATCTTAGACTAGTTCCATGTGAATGGTTGCGCATTTATATTATATAATATTAGTAACAATAATATGGTTCCTGGAGTATAACTAATTCATTTCATTTCATGAATAACTTAGTTCATCGATAATGGTGTTTTACTGCTGCTCTCGTCTCTCTCTCTCTCTCATCTCTCTCTCTCTCTCTCTCTCTCTCTCTCACGTTTTACCTTAATTTTCTAACTGTTTTCAATTGTGTACTATTCTTAAACAAAGCTAATTTACGTAGTAGCCTAGTTGGTCACGGTATCTGACAATTATTATTGATTGAAATTATTATTATTATTATTATTATTATTATTATTATTATTATTATTATTATTATTATTATTATTATTATTATTATTTAGATGATAACCCCCTAATTTGTGTGAAAGAAGCCTACAGGGCATATGACTTGAAATTCAAGCTTCCAAAGAACAAGGTGATCTCATGAAAGAAATTACATAAGAGAGTAGGAAAAACTGAAAGAAGAGATCAATTATTAGGAAAGAAGATGAAAGATAAATTACTAGAGAAGTAGGTAAAATATAAAATAATTGTTTTATGGTAGTAATGCATTGCACCTTCGCTTGAAATATTAATGTAGTAGCGAATATTAACGATGCATATTACAATAAATATTAAAAAAGGAATTCAAGAAGATGCCGAATACTAACTTTTAACCTTATTGTCAGGTAGGATTTTATACAAAGAAGTACAATTAAAAAAATATATTACACCAGATATTTTCATCTGCGAGACATACCCCATTTCGCATAGAGGGAAGCCTTTGTAATCCCCCCTTCCCTCCATATACCCTCCCTCTCATGATGAGTCCGGTACCCCCCAACCCGTGGCCCCCGTGCGATTCCTAATCCAGCTGAGCTTTTAGGGGTCATGTCAGCTTGCAGGATTCCAAGATTCCTTCGGGAATTTAATAGATTGCGAAATATTGCAACGGGGCTTTTTGTGGGCGCTAAGCGTAGTAGGTTTTATGGGTCCTGCGTAGCGTGAATATTGTAGATCTGTGTTTTGTGAAGGAATGACATTCCTCTTTTGTATTTTGTAATCCAATGGATTTTTAAAAGTCCTCGCATTCCTTCTGTCAGCTTTTGCACAGGAAGTGGAATATTTCCTTCAATTAAATTGACGTCTCTTAACATTTAAATTTTTAGCGTTGCTTCGTTTTTAGATGAATAAGTAAGGCAGATTGCAGATCATTCAAGATGATAAAGTTTAATTTCTCCATTTATATATTAAATAAATTGCATGGCTGCTTAAGTGTTGTGAAGTAAATCAAATTTGTTTTTTCAGTGTAATCACACCCTTTCTATATATCTCTTCTCGTGGTTATTCACTAGAATGTAAATGTTCAAATTTGCAAATCGGTTGCCGTATATTTTGTTTATTTATTGAATAATAATTGGTAGCATTTTCGGTTTCAGAACAAGAAATGGTACTCTTTAATGACCTTCCTTTCTTGTCTCCGGCGTCTTTAAGGAGCAAAGTAATAAAAGGGAGAAGCAATAAATCGGCTCTTGGGAAATTCATAATAGTTCAGAGCGAAAAAGAAACCGGAAGAGAATTCCAAATTTACGGGTTGAGGAATAGGAGAACAGACCAATTAATGCGAATTGGCGATGCGGTCACTTAACGGTTGTTATGAGGCTACGCGTGAAATTTTATTTATTATTTATTTTTGTTTAATATTTGTAGTAATTTCAGGCATCCATTCTTGTCATTCCAGTGCCTCCTCTGACCACCTCGCATTCCAACTCCGCCATTTTTTTTTTAAACTTCGCCGAGCTTTTTATACCTGACTGAGGACTCTCTCTCTCTCTCTCTCTCTCTTCTCTCTCTCTCTCTCTCTCTCTCTCTTCCAGTCACTCATTCGCTCGCTTTGCCCGTGGAACTTTGCTTACTTGCTCGCATACTTTGCCTTTCGTCTAGTAACTTTTCCTGTCTCTGTTCCTGCACCCTGAGGCTACCTCCTCGTCTCGGTTACCTCCACGGGGTCCCCTCCCCCTTGGAGGTAACCCTTCCCTCATCCTTCCCTCCCCCACCGGCAGTATCTCTCCCCCAAACCCTCCACCTCCTGACATACTTTGGCCTCATACCCCATCCCTTAAGGCTCAACCCGGCAAAACCTGCACACTCTCTCTCTCTCTCTCTCTCTCTCTCTCTCTCTCTCTCTCTCTCTCTCTCTGATCAAACAAACCGAGTTCTGTCTTTCTTTCATTCAGTATCATATTGTTGGTCTCTCTCAGAGTCTAGGTTTCTTTCAATGTGTTGTTTCTGAAAGTCTAGTTTCTGATAAGGTCTAGCCTTAGAGTCTACTACGTCATTTTATATCAGTTCGAGGTTCTTTTGGTACCAAGGTTTTGCTAATCTAGGTTTTCTCGAAGTCTTATTTTTCTTAAAGTCTAATTCACTCAAAGTCTACGCTTTCATAAAGTTGAGGGTCTCTCAAAGTCGAGGTTATTGTAAAATCTAGATTTCCTCGAAATCTATGTTTTTTTTAATTGCAGCTTCGTGAGATCTTTCATTTCAAGAAGCCTAGGTGTAAACTTTCTAAAAGTCTAGGTTGCCTTAA